>NW_015505817.1:130411-164724 GCF_001515645.1 Sinocyclocheilus grahami
TGTTGTTGTTGCTGCTGTTGTTGTTGTTGTTGCTGTTGTTGCTGCTGTTGCTGTTGCTGCTGCTGTTGTTGCTGTTGCTGCTGCTGTTGTTGTTGCTGCTGTTGCTGTTGTTGCTGCTGCTGTTGTTGCTGTTGTTGCTGCTGTTGCTGTTGCTGCTGCTGTTGTTGCTGCTGCTGCTGCTGCTGCTGCTGCTGCTGCTGTTGCTGTTGCTGCTGTTTCTGATGTTGCTGTTGCTGTTGCTGTTGCTGCTGCTGCGGCTGGCCAAACAAACTTCCTGTGGTTGTACCCAAGACCCCAGTGCCCGCAACTTATTGTTTATTGAATTCAATGTCACATTTGTAATCATGGTATTTTTTTGGAGAAAACGGCACTCTTCGTGTGAAATTGAATAACTATATGAAGTGGTATAAATATATAAATGTTCTGCCATCATGTCTTGAATTTGTGCTCATTCTAAATGCATTTTAATAGCCTGGATCTTGCAGTGAAAGAAAACGCACTAAATGCGCACACGCACTAGTCTAGACTTCACGTAATGTATGCGTGCGCTCTGTAGGGATGTTTTGAATGCTTTTTGCAAAATACTCGATAATGTCAAATCGCACATCGTTAAAACAACAATTACGATATTATCGCAGACGATATATATCGCACACCCCTAGGTGTAGCTATATTTAAAGGAACAGTTCACCCAAAAATAAAAAGTTAATTGATGGACTGGATTGGTGTGGATTATTAGAGCAGTGATTCTCATTTTTTGACTCCACAATATTCAAAAGCCCTCCCATCTAAAGCTCATTAACTGCATCAAAAATGGTGAAACCCCTTAAAGGGATAGTTCACCCAAAAATGAAAATGTGATGTTTATCTGCTTATCCCCAGGGCATCCAAGATGTAGGTGACTTTGTTTCTTCAGTAGAACATATATTATGTAAACACAAACTTTTATTTTAAACGTTTGACAGCACTACTATACAATGTGCTTTCCTCATGAAACTGTAACTACACATCTGACTGCAAACACCATCGTTCTCCACTGATGACTGTCCAAAAATGTCTGTGTATTGTGATAAAATTTTTTATTTTTTTTGCATACGTTTAAATATGATATAAATAGCAGTCAGAGACAGGATAGTTTCTGCACACTGCAGATGAAGATGTAGGTCAGGCCTGTCTGTCTGTGATGCAGAACACAGAACTGAATTGTACAAAATCTAAATCATGCTGCTGCCTCCTGATCTCCTCAGACTGCAGCATGCATACATATTAATGCTGTGGTATTATGTTGATATTTCAGATTGCAGATCTGTTTCCTAGGATTACTTAAGACACACTAAGAGTTTCCCTTTGAGATGCAGAATTTATGTGAGGAGAGTATTTAAATGAATCATGCAAGGTGATTTATTAAGCTCATTTGCGCAGCTCTTGGTTGATTGTGTTCTTTAATTTGCTCTTTGCCAGTAGATCAGCCACAGAACAACCACTCTCATCAGGGCTTTTATGGGTTTGCGGTCTCATGCTAATTTGCCCTATTTACTAAATCTGGCCCTAAGTCCGTAATCATACTGTTCAGCCATTATTATAACATTATTGACATTGTTTATACTGTATAGCCAGAGGAGAGCTGGGCCCCCTGATGGAGCCTAAGGTTGTTTTTCTCCATTATCCAACATCAAGTAGAGTTTTTCATTGCTTGCCACATTCGTCATTTGGTTTGCACACCGGGGGACTAAAGATAAGTGATAAGGCATGCTTTTCTATTAACTTCTTGATGAAACTGCTTAGGGGTGTGCGATATGACCAAAACAGTGATGTGATTGAATTATGGCCGAAATCCACTTAGTTTGTACTTACTGGTTAGTGGAATTAGTCACCCAAATATAACATTTCTGTCATTATTTACTCGCCTCCACGATGAAGCAAAATCCATGCATTGCTTGTTTTCCATCATTTGTTTTTCAAGTGGAATTTTTGAAAGAATCTATTCATATGAACTGCATTTCAAAAAGTCAGCTGCGTAAAAGATTCGTCAGATTTTCTCCTTTTGTGTTCTAGGAAATCTGAGAATACGGGTTGATGGAATGGCGTGAATAACTGCAAGCTTTTAGAAGAGCATCGTACTGTTGTGCAATCTAGCTCTGCGTCATATGATCCAACAGCAAAACAAATCATCTTTATTTGGTGCTAAGCACAGAAATCTGGTCAAGTACCATTGAGTGAGTGCTTGCACCATTGTTATTCAGGACAAAACAAGAGTGTTTTCTAGGATTGTTTTAATACCAAGACTGTGAAATCGCATTTTCCACTCAAACCATTGCATTTTGGTGTGAGTTACAGCTCGCTGTTAAGCTGCGTGTTTGTAGAGAATGCTCAGGAACGTCCTAATCTAATCTAGCCTCCATATGTTTCTCTTTAAGAGAGCCTCCCATGCTTAAGACCTTTCGTCTGTGCGATGGTCAGAAATTCCTTGCGTAATTGTATCTTGGCACCTGTCCCTGAGTGTTTGTGGCATTGCAGCTTTAATTCAGTTTTGGCCTTTGACATACTTTAGTTCATTAAATAATAGAGCAGGGATTGAATTGATGTAAATTATATTAAACAACGTGGAATATTCAGAGGTTGTTTTTTCTAAGGCAGGCATCACTTATAGTTCTGTAAGTATTAAACTCGCTACATGAAAACGTGTCTCCTTTTATTCCCTTTTCACTCAAATTATGACTACAGGGACAAATTGTCAATTAATATAGACTTATTTTTGCATGGTTTCTTGCACAATACTATGTTATGACCTCAAAACACTTTTATCACAGTGCATGATTTGTAAACGTATACATTTTGATGTTTCCTTCACATAACCAGCTCCATATGTATGGCTTATTTAAAAAAGTAAAATTGCTCGGTAGCACCTGGTACGCCATTGAGTTTGTGATGCAGGGCGTTTGGCTATGAGTCTCGTGAAACATGAGTTGCGATAAAAGAACTGAAAGACTTGTAGAAGCAAGATACAATAGCATGGTTCCTTCAGGAAGTCTGTTTTTATCTTACCTTTGCCTTTGTTGTGAGATTTCACAAACTTTTCAGAACTTCTACAGTACATCCAACAAATAACGTAATAACTGAACATGCTTTTAGTGCAACTCGATGGAAATTTCCAAACATGCAAGAAGCAGCATAAAACCATTTTGCAGAAATGTCACCACGGGCACATTTTTTAGTAAGGAACCACATAGAAACAACTGCACAATAAACTTGCTGTGTGAAGATGCATCAAGCAGTTCTGTCAGGACCACTATCGCCAAAGATGATTGACAATTAGCATACAGTTTGGACTGGCGGTATGGTTCCGTTCTGGGCAAGAACTCCCTGCGCATCCATGCAGCCTAGCATGGATGAGAGACGGGAGAGCAGCGTTAACCCCCCAGGCTAAACAGAACAGAACCAACATTCAGTAATGTTATGTACACATTTTAGAATTAGTCTGATTCAAAGGAGAATCAGAAGGCTGAATCCTGACTGACAGAGGAGGAGCTGGGGATGGAGGAGGGTAATTAGCTATTGAGCAATGCGAAAACTGCTGATACTGCTGCGGGACCTTATATATGAATGCTTAGATAGGTGTCGTATTCCTATAGGTTGATGGGGATCAGCTGAGAGTCAGCTGATGCGAGCTTGACTGGTGACCTGCCAGAACTAACGCTACGCTTGATTGTCAGAGGAAATTTAAGAGCTGTGGCAGATTTCATTTTTGTGGAAACCGTAAGTGGATGTGAACTGAACAGCTGAGAATCTCTGTAAAGCATATCGCTGGTGTTATTTCAATCACTTTCATGAAGAGCAGATATTTCCCCTCCTGTTTATTACGAACATAGGATGTGTGTGTGTGTTTTACATCAGCTCTAGAGAGAGTTTGTGGGCTCAAAGTGGTTCAGACACTGGCGTCTAGAGACCCACACTTGTCACTTTGACAATTCAGAATTTGCAACTTGTCAATCAAATGAGTTAAATGTTTGCAGTACTTTGCTAATGTGGTCTGTATGCATCACTCTTGAAGTCCAGTGTCATTATTTAGAAGAAAAAGTCAAAATAGTAGTTCAAAGTTTATGCAAAACTCAAATAAAGAGTTTTAAAAAGGTTAGGAATTACATGAGATGAGGTAAATACATAGATATCAAATGTCATATAGAGTGTCTCAAAGGCACTACAGGCAACAGGGTTGTGTGCCATTCAGAACTGATCTGAGAATGCTTGTAACGTCCCAATTTAATTACTCAGTTTTTATAATTTTTTTAAAAGCCTTTCAAATTTGCATAAAAGCCATCCTAAAAGATGCTTTGTAGATGAATCAGAGTGACTGAAACCATGTCATTGTCAATCAGCGTGCATCCTGTTTTCAGTGGCTGTGCACGAGAAGAACGATCAACTTTTAAGCATGTGATGCATGAGAGTCCCGTGAGCTCATGACACATGCTTGGTTTCTTCAAGATTTTTGAAGTGTTTTAAAATCAAGCTCATTCTTGTTTTTTGTTCTTAGCCCATACATTTCTCTGAAGGCTTCTGCACCTCCATACTTAACCAGAATTAATAAAAAAATAGGTGCAAATTCTAAAACTTTCTTTGTGGTCAGAGCTGTACTGGACAAAAGTGAAGTGAACCTGCAATAGCGATTGAAACTGATACTGCAGTTTCAGTCTGTCTCATGGGCATGCTGGATCTCTTGTGCATCAGGCATAGTGCCAGTCACGAGCCAGTTATGATATTGTGATGCACTGCAATCTATTGAACATCACTTTGTTATATCATATCATGAGATAGTTGCTGATACCAAGCTGTGGTGTGAAATGAGCTCATCAGAGATAATTTAAGACATATGTGAACATCTTAAATATATAGTACACTAATAACAGCACTTTTCTCAGGACATTAGGTGTAATTCCTAAAAAAATTAAAAAGCTACTTCCCTGATCGCCCTGAAGGGTATAATGGTTAGGAAGAATCTGAGATATTTCTTCACAAGCCAAAAAATGGCAAATTGGGCCTAGGCAGACACTGTGATGGCTTTATTAAGCAACTGGTCAGTCGTCAATAGTATCTGGGTCACTGCCTTAAAGGGTTAGTTCACCCAAAAATGAAAATTGGCTTGTGTTTTACTCACCCTCGAAGCATCCTAGGTGTATATGACTTTCTTCTTTCAGACGAATCCAGTCGGAGTTATATTAAAAATGGTCTATCATTGCAGTCAGCGGGTGTTGCAGTGCTTCAGTCCACAAGTCGTCAAATAAAGCTGCGCATTCATAATAAAACGTGCCGCAGACAGCTCCGGGGGATGAATAAAGGCCCCCAGTAGCAAATCCATGAGTTTTTGTAAGAAAAATATCCATATTTCAAACGTAATAAACACTCTTCTCTCACTTCTGCTATCTGTCATACGCGGATCCATTCCGGCGGAAGGCGTACGACGTATGCGCAGCGCGCGCGCCTCTGAGGTATGCTAGTCTCGCGAGTTTGTTTAATAGGAGCAAAGGAAGCAATGTTTCCTTACTTTAGCAAAGGATAACCAGTCTCCTCTTGGTTTATATCGAAATCCTCTGACATTTTTCTTTGTAAATCTTCAGTTTGTACTTCTAATTCGTGACCGGCGTTTTGTTTTGTTGTCTCTCCGCATTCGTCACTAATCACGTAACGCCGCGCGTCTTTCGTCATCCGCCAGAACTGCTTCAGTGTATGACGGTCAGCGGAAGTGAGAGAAAAGTGTTTATTACGTTTGAAATATGGATATTTTTCTTACAAAAACTCATGGATTCGCTACAGGTGGCCTTTATTCATCCCCCGGAGCCGTCTGCGGCACGTTTTATTATGAATGCGCGAGCTTTATTTGACGACTTGTGGACTGAAGCACTGCAACACCCGCTGACTGCAATGATAGAGCTTAGAATAGCCGGGGCAATTTTTAATATAACTCCGGCTGGATTCATCTGAAAGAAGAAAGTCATATACACCTACGATGCTTCGAGGGTAAGTAAAACACAAGCCAATTTTCATTTTTGGGTGAACTAACCCTTTAAGGAGAGATGAGACATTGATGTTGCCTTTGCCAGCTGGCTGTAATGGTAGTATAAGGCAGGCTTTGTTACCACTTTCTTTGCAAAGGGAAATGAACCCTCTACCACTGGCGCAGCCATGCAAACATATCGTGCCAGTCTTGGTGACATTTGTGGTCAAACACATCCTTTCTTGCATGCTGCAAGGTGTAGCATTCTGCATCAGATATCTCAAGTCACATGGTTGCATTGAAATGTCTAAACAACATCTTCAGTTCTCTAGTATAACAAAAACAATGCTTGTAACGAACATTTTCACCTCAATATGCACTATATATGTTTGTGCTGAGGTCATGCATTCAAAACCTAGGGAATGCATGCATTGAATGCAATGTAAATGGCTTTGCCCAATGCATAAATGCATTTATTAATTAATAGTAATTTATTTAATTAGTATTATCATGCCAATCTACTGCCAGAGCACTGCGCTGTTGTGCTGCATGAAAGCAATGGAAAAATCATGGTCGTGCAAATCTTAATGACTGGAAATCTCATATGTCTGGGGGAATTAAGATAAGAAACCATATGTTTGTGTTTGAAAGGTTTTTGTGAAACTTAAGCAGCTTAGACCAGCTAAGGGGTCTTCAGAGGCCTGTGACTTTCTGGTCTTGTGATCTGGATCACAAAAGAAGGACTTGTCTACTGGATACTGAGGAACAGCATGATGACCTCAGAATGTGCAGAGAAACATTTGTAAATATTTCAACAAGTTTATTATGAGGTCAGACCTGTGCCCCAGGTTCTTATGTGCAAATAAGGGAGGCATGCAAAATGTGCAGATCTGTGGATCCCCAGGACCAGAGTTGAGGACACTGATGGACTCATCTAAACCCTTCACTTCAGAACAGTCTCACTTCTCTAACCAAGATCTTCTTAGTGCTGGATGAAAGGATGTCCTCACCTCATAGCATGCCTGAAAATAGGTATTTTGACAATCATAATTCCACACACCTGAACCGGCTTATCAAAGAGAACCTCTAGAAGCAGAGATTGTCTTACTATAGGGAGATTAGAGGGTCTGTATTACTTACTATTGGAGAAAGCGTAACGGCTAACTTGGATCACGTGTTGTGTAATAACCAATCACAGTACAGCCTTGACGTCATTGAATATCAGTCAGAGCTGTGCGACACTCAATCGCTGTTTACGGATCCTGGAGCAGGGAGTGAAAGAACAGGGCAGCTTTTTTCTTTGGTAAATAAGAAGAAATGATAGAGAGAAAGAGGCTGCTCAGTCTGCATTTGGCAGCATTGGCAAGCACATGCAGATGGCCAGGCTGTTTTTGTGGGCCTGAATAATCAAACACTGTTGGAGCAGGGAGTGAAAGAACAGGGCAGCTTTTTTCTTTGGTAAATAAGAAGAAATGATAGAGAGAAAGAGGCTCTCAGTCTGCATTTGGCAGCATTGGCAAGCACATGCAGATGGCCAGGCTGTTTTTGTGGGCCTGAATAATCAAACACTGTACTGTCACAGAGTTTCGCTTTAGTTGACATGTAATGTAATGTAAAAGAACATACACTGTATTACTGAGGAAGTACTGCACCCATATAAACATTTATCAGAGACGTCCAATGTCCAACTATACTGTCCTAGAATAGAAAGTTCTTCACAAATGGGACTGTTTGCTAAAATGTATTTGGCCCTGTACTTTTGTGTAGATAAGCATGTTCTTTTCTTTGTTTATGGACATGATGTAAATATCCAACGCACTACAGATGGCTGGAATTTCCTGCTAGAGGGAAACCTGGCAGCTTTGAATTCAAATTTAAATTCCAGGCTTTATTTTAGGCATACTGTAGTGACGCAGAGCAGGATAATAAATCGTTGTTGAGAAAACACTTATACAGACTTTTAACAGGAATCAGGTATTTTGTTAGAGGGTGAAAAAAAAGTTGCCCAAGCAGATTTCACTCATGTTCAAGTCAGTCGCATGAGTTCACTGCATTGGCCAACAGAAAGCTGCTGGAAAGTGACTTCTGTGCAAGTGGTGCTTCATGGCACACACACACACACACACACACACCACCACCACGATCCATGGCTACCGTGGCAACAAGCCCAGTGATGGAGGAATTGAAAGCCAGTGTCATGCATTGGTTAATGAGCTTTAAAAAAAAGGCAGGGTTTCCCTCTCTGAAAAAACATTTATAATTCCACTTCTCCAATCAAGCCATTTTTGCTGAGTTGCATTTCCTCCTGTTACATATCCATCTCATGTTCTGTTCCTGCCTAATGTATGCTGCACCTTCAGATCGGAGCTCTCTTCAAATTAAACCGGCTAAATCAGTTGGTGTCTTTCAATAATTTTAAAACACTTATGCACGCAATAGAAAATGATCTAATTAATTGCAAATGCTTTTAATGCTGTACTTTTATTGATAGTTTATTGTTGTTTGTTATATGTGACCCTGGAGCACAAAGCCAGTCATAAGCAGCACAGGTATATTTGTAGCAATAGCCAACAATACATTGTATGGGTCAAAATTATAATTTTGTCTTTTTTGTCAAAAATCATTAGGGTATTAAGTAAAGATCATGTCTAATGAAGATATTTTGTACATTTCCTACTGTAAATATATTAAAACTTCATTTTTGATTAGTAATATGCATTGCTAAGAACTTCATTTGGACAACTTTAAAGATGATTTTCTCAATATTTTGATTTTTTTGCACCTCAGATTCCAGATTTTCTCAGTTGTATCTCAGCCAAATATTGTCCTATCCTAACAAACCATACATCAATGGAAAGCTTATTTATTCAGATGATGTAAAACCCTTATGACTGCTTTTGTGGTCCAGGGTCACATAGGTGTATTTGTATAACTGGGCCACCTATCTTAGCCAGGACACTCCTGTAAAAGAGATTTTTAATCTCAGTGAGGTTCTTTCCTGGTTAAATAAATAAAAATAATGCCAGTATTCCAGCATTGGTGTTGTGTGGAATGTAATCGAGCACATGAAGACAAGTCCTAATGCTATTATGTGGTCCAGCGAACAGGATTACGGATTGTAGTGGTTTTCGTCACTGGTTTTCTTGTAAGTGTTTCTCCACCCCAGCATTGCTTACGTAAGCCGCATTCAGTGGGAGGATGGTGCTTACATAAAAGCCTCCACAGCGGTGGGACGGAGGGGGTGGGACTTAGGCTCAGGAGCGTGCATGATGCAGTGAATGAATGCCACTTGACTCGCCCTCTGATCCGTAACTGAGTGCGGGACAAAGGCCTCCTGGAGAGCTCACAGCTCCTCAACGCTGAGGCTCCTCTCACTTCCTCACTGCATGGTGAGTAAGATTGTGAATCAGTCGTTTCTTTGTTGCATTGGTGTATGCTTTATGTGTTTGGTTGGGGCCAGTCCATGAGTCAGTTGTGTGCTGAGGTCTTGATGAGTTATCATATGCATTCACTTGCATCAGTGCAAATAAAGGAAGGTGGTGTGATCAGAATGTTGTATTGGCCGGTATTGATCATTTTATATCATAGTAAACTGTGTATACAAAAGTTTGAGGTCGGTAATATTTTTGAAAGTACTTTATGCTCACCAAGGCTGCATTCATTTGATCAAAACTATAATAAACCTGTGCAAGTATCATTATTATTATTGAAAACAGTTGTGCCGCTCAGTATTTCTGTGGAAACTGTGAAACATTTCAGGATTCTAAAAACAACACTTATTTGAAATCGAAATCTTTTGTAACATAAATGTCTTTACTGTCACTTTTGATCAATTGAATGCATTCTTGCTGAATAAAAGTATTAATTTCTTTCAAAAAATAAAGAAATTAAAGAAATCTTGACCACAAAATTGGAATATTTGTATATTTTATTTGACCAGAAATTCAATAGAAATGGTTTATGTATCAAATAAACACACTGAAACGAACTCTATTACTAGTAAATTTCACAAGTAAGTAGAAATAATCAGCAAGTAACACTTTGAAATTTTAAGGTTCAACATGAAATTTTGAAGTAGAAAGCATTTTCTTGCTAAACATACTATTTTTTTATTTATTTACAACTTACTGTAAGAAAATGTTTTGTTTACGGTGCATGTGGTAATGCCTACATTTAGAAAACCCAGTAAATAAAACAAATTCATCTCATTTCTTTATTTTCTCTTTTATTTTAAACTTGATGGCTGCAAACCAAAACATGCGTAACCAGACTAACATCAGTGTAAAAACAGCTTAGTGTTACGTTACGTACCACTTGAGTTCTGAACAAAAGATTGCTATTAATATTATATGATAGACAGTTTGGACTCTAAATTCTGATGGAATGAGCTACCTTTAAACCTGGCGTAAAATAGCTGTGTAAATAACACAAAGCAGTCCTATATAACCGTTGGGTAAATGTACCGCTGTATAGTATGGCAAAATCTCTCCCGTCTGTCACTGCGTGGTAGATACCCTGAGAACAGGTCTTGAGTGTATTGTGAAGGGTCTTCCTCTGACCCCTCACACAGAGGCCTTTCTTGCGCTGACAGTCTCTTTCAATGGGCCGGCTGCTCTTTGTGGCTCACCGCTATAGTGGAGTGATTTCTGTGTGCATCCCATCCTGTCATCCTGCCCGGGAACATGGGATTCTTCCCTAGAAAACTCCCTTCTTTCCTACAAGAGGAAATGGAGATGAGCTTGCTGTAGTTCCTAATAATGTGAACCATCCTTAAGAATTCAAGCTTGCATTTTCAGGGATTTTCTGGCTGCTTGGTTGAGCTCAAAGTGTCATTTTCTTCAGGACTTATCTGCTTGCTTAGAGGTAATCTACACCCAGAAGTTGACTAAATTAACTATGCTTTAACCTTAGCACATATGCATGTTTAAAATGTAATCATCTTCTTCCGAGACCGAAGCGTTTATGTTGTGCCGCATTTCTAGTTTGTCTTTTGAGGGGCTTTCCTTTAGTCACAGCATGTGGCGGATATAGTTCAGTCTGAAATGATCTCATATCCTGTCAACTTTTAGATCTTGACTTAATGAATCCAGGATGAATAGAGACTGTGGAGAAACTAGACACTGTCACATCAATAAAGGAATCAAAGCGTATTGAAATGCACAGATAATTTTAGCAGCGGAAGACGCTGCACAGAGACCAGCTCTGTTCCCAGCTTCATTTCCATAGACATTTGGCTCATGGATTTGATTTGAGCACAGGATGCACCAGCATGTGTCCACCACCTTGCCTACAATCATACTATTCATATGCACATTTTCAGTCAAAAGTGCATTACCAGCATTTTAGTGCTCTGTCCTAATAACTCATTTCAAAAGTGCCATACAGATTAAAACAGTAAGACAAGGCTGTGTGGAACAGAGTGCCTAAGACCCATTTGGGTCATATATTTGAGCCAATTGGTTTTTACTAATTGTAAAACTACTGTAAAACTGTTCCACTACTGTTGCAAAAGTGTATTTTGACAGTGATGCCATTGAAGAACCTTTTTTGGTTCCAGGTAATCAGTTCTTGAAAAAAAACATTCATTTCTTAGTGTGAAGAACATTTTAATAATCTAAAAAAAAACTTTTTCCACTATAAAGCAGCATTTGTGCAATTAAAAGACTCCATCGATGTTAAAGGTTCTTCGTGATCCAGGAAAAAACCTGTATTTTTTGTTTTTTCAAAATGAACATTAAAGGAATAGTTCATCCAAAAAGGAAAATTCTGTCATCGTTTACTCACTCTCACTTGACGGTAGCCATTGATTTCAATAGTAAACTGTTTGGGTTCCAACATTCTTCAAAATATCTTCTTTTGTGTTTAACAGAAGAATGAAACTCATTCAGGTTTGGAACGAGTAAATGATGACAGAATTGTAATTTTTTGGGAAAAAACTCAATTTAATATGGTAAAAGACACCAATGTTCAACATTTGTTATTAATAATAATTACACATGATACAGTACAGTATTCTGACCACAGAGCTTGGCAATATGGCCAAAATGTTATATCACTTTAGGAGTCATTTTATCATGGCAAATGTCACAGTGATTATTGCTATATTATACTGTATTATCATGGTATACTTATTTTTAATGGAAACTCAAAGAAAATATGGCTTATATTTTAATAAACATATAGTTTTTGCCTGTTTTAGTAACCTTGTAGAAATGTTTGTGCCTGTTGATAATTCAGTGAATTAAATCTTTTTTATTTAATTGAAAAGCGTTTTTGCTTATTTTTTTGTCTTTTTATTTAAAACTTGATGGAAAACGATAAGATTATTCATAACTGAACTGCAAAAACAAAATGGTTTGTGTGAGTTTTATGCACAATTCTAACCTTGGGCACACAGTCACTTGTTTAGAATTCATTAACATTAGAACGAGGTTAAGACCAGATTCTGTTGTGAATCTAATGAAAGAATGTTTATGATAAATTCTCCTGTGTGTATAAGTATGAATAATACATGTGATTATTAGTGAATGGCACCCAATAGTATAGTATAAAACTCTCAAACTAATATTATAATTCCTCGGTGAACTCGGTTTTCACTGCATTGCTGCAGGAATTTCAGCAGATCTATTGTCTCTCTCACTTGGACAAGCCTTAATACTTCAGTAACTGAAAAGTTAGGAGCTGATTTTATGTTCTCTGCACGTGCATGGTCTTGGTAATTGAGCTCTTGCTCATGAATGGACTGCTCACGGTGCAGAAGAGTTAAGCTGAGGGACTGTGACTGTGGTTTCTGAGTGCTGTGAGGTGGATTAATGAGCGCAGACGTGGACTCCTGCACACCAGCACTAGAGTTTCTGACCCTGTGTGTCCCTCGTTTCTCCAGGTGTGGGTGTTGAACGGTGAACTGCTTGCTAGGACTGGCAGCGTCAAACTGCTGTTAACATCAGCTATAAAGAGGTCATCGGAGGCAAAATTCACTTTTACAAGTTGTTTGAACTGAAATGTGTGTAGGCAGTTTGTGTACACAACCACCCTATAACTATAAAAATCCACCCAGTGGTATTTTTTAAATCTCTATAAATAATATCCTCTTTTTCGAATCAAGCCGTTCTCAGATGCCTGTCTGTGTGATGTCACACAGACCCAGGCCCCTCCCACGACACTAGCGTTTTACCTTAGCTCCGCCCTGAGTGAGCTGTCATCAGTCCACCATTGTTTCTATGCCAGTGAAGAATGGCTCCTAAGCGATTGAGGTGTTTTGTTGTTGGATGTAATAATGAACATAGCAGTCGTCATTTACTCCCGACATCTGAGCCGCTGAAGACGCAGAGGATTAGCTTTGTTTCTGATGGGAATGCGCCTCCCGATCTACATAAATGCGTCTATGTTCGCGCGAATCATTCGTGATCCAGCTTCACCAACAGAAGAAGTGAGTATAAGGTTTTTTTAATGAATCTTTGCAAATCGCCTTTCCTAATAACGTGCTAGTTAGCAAGTTCCGCGCCTAAAGTTTACCGTCTCTCAGAGAGCGGCTCGTCACCCCACAGAAGAAAGGGGCGGGGTCAGCAGAGCTCATTAGCATTTAAAGAGACATGCAACAAAACGGGTTGCTGTGAACAGAGCTGTTTTTGACAGGGTAAAAAGGGTGTTTTTTACACTCCCTTTGAGAAATTTTAATCAAAGTACGTTATAGACTTTTTAAGACCCTAAAGCATCATATCAACTTGTGGAAAATGGGCATCCGATGACCCCTTTAACACAGCATCAAGAACAAAGCACTTACAGTCTCACGGGACAATCTTTCCTTGATTTTCCAGAAGGTGCAAAGCTGCTAATTTCTGGGTTTTCAGTGGGCACTTGTGAGTAGGGATGTGGCAACACTTTTGGCCAAATGTTGTCATTTATTTATTTTTATATTTGTTTGTGTGTGGTCCGGTTTTAAGTGGGGTAATATTTAGGTCTTGTACCACTCAACTCAATTTGTTTAATAATATTTTGGGTCAAAATTATCCAGACAGACATTTAAGGTAAACCTCATATTGTTTTCTCCATCTTTACAGTGGCTTTAGCAAGTTTTTGGACACTTGAGAATATTTTGGTAAGACTTTATTTTAAGCTGTCCTTGTTTCAGTGTATTATGCATTTAAGTACTGAGTAATATTAATTAACTACATGTACTTACTTACTATATGCTTAGGGTTAGGGTTACTTGCATGTAATTATGCATCATTTATTGTTATTATAATAGTAAGTACATGTAACAAGGACACCTTAAAATAAAGTGTTACCAATATTTTTGTGTTATTGCTTTAATAAAATAAAGCAAGAGGTGTTGATTTGAAAGAATGACAGAACATGGTGCACCTGCATGGTGCGTAATACTTCACAAAGAGAAGTTTGTTGGATTTTAAAATCACAAAACAATAGATATAGTGTGAAAATGAATAGAAAATGAACTACACCTGTGGTTATTCTACTTCAGTCCGGCACTAAAAGCACCATCACGTCCGTTGATTAAGAGTGATTGAAAAAATGTCTCCGAAAAGTACAGAAAACTCCTGTCATTTGCTTGCAGATGACATTTGGTTTGAAATGTGACATTCTGACATTTTTACATGATCTAAGTATACAAATCCTTTTTGAGAGCAATCGGTCTGTCTGTAAACAACTATTTTAAAGATTATCCAGCAACAGAGAACAGCCTTCTTGCCTAAAAGTGCATATTAGTGTAATTACAGGCTAATAGACATCAATGCTAATTAATTTCTCACTGACAACATTGAATCATAATTAATGTGTAATTATAGTTTAGTGTATGATGACAAGTAGCAAACACTAATTAACTAGCGGACTATATTTTTATACACAGTCTAATCTATATACTGTATATACTGTATATCTATATGGCTGGACAACTTGGCAAACAAATTATGTTGTTATTGTGATTTGAACCAACCAACACTGAAGTTACTGTATAAATATTGATGTTTTAAATTAGAGCTTTAAATTTAACATGTCAGATCCTGAAGCTGTTATTTTGGTGGAATATTGGTGAAACGCTGTAAACGTCTTTCCACAAAAATGTTGGAAATGATAGGATTGTGAATGTAAAACACGCAGCAGAGCCGGCTATATGATTTACCTTTGATTTGATATTGTGATATCATGATATATCGCTATTTCGATTTTATTTCAATTACTTGTGCAGCCCCATTTGTTCCCCGTGAGGCAAACGCTGGTGTAAATGACAGCATCTTCTTGTGTCCTGCAGGTCTGAGTGTTTGCTAAGTGCACTGAGCCATAAACAGGCTTCCCGTCTGGATCTCTGCCATCGCTCTCGTCCCTGGATCCTCAGGCTGAAGAACGCCACCATCATCCCCGATCGGACCTTTGAAACGTGAGGCTTGTGCCCCGTCCAGAAGCGCCAGAGCCCCTCAGGGCCCACGGGCACAGCGGCACTTTAGGACTGTCTGCAAGTCATGAGTGAATTTTGGTTGTGCTTCAACTGCTGTATCGCCGAGCAGCCGCAGCCGGTAAGATTATCATCACCTCCAGCCTCCAAACCACAGAAACCGGGATGAAATCACCTGCTCATGCCTGTTCCCCTGCCGGGTTCCCAGTTACCCCTTTGATATTCTACATCTGTCTCTCTTTTAGTCTTCTGTTAGACTTCGAGTCCCCTTATAATGTTAGTCAAGGTTGCTTCGACCATAAACGTTTGACCATTTTTATATTATGTGTCTTTAAGTACTATGCATGTAGAGTATAGAATTAAGCATTTGCAACAATGCAGATATGGTCTGCATACAGTACATGTTGTTCTGCAAAATTCTTGCCAGATTTACATTTGTTGCTATTGAGGTTGTGATGTGTTTTTCGGTCGGTCAAGTATCATGTGCATAAACTCTTTATGTGATTACATGCAGGTAATTTAACCCTGTAAAGTCTGACATATGAAATAATATACTTTTTTTAATGCAACAGTTTATTAAACCTTTAGACAAATTAAAAAAAAGAAAAGAAAAGAAAAAAATTTTAGTTTAGGGACCGATTCTTACTATTAACTAGTTGCATATTAGCATGAATATTGCTAATATATCGGCTGTTTATTAGTACTTATAAAGCACATATTAATGCCTTATTCTGCATGACCATATTTTAGTTTCCTTAATCATAACTCATACCTAAACTTAACAACTGCCTTGCCAACTATTAATAAGCAGCAAATTAGGAGTCTATTGAGGCAAAAGCCATAGTTAAGTGTTAGTTAATAGTGAGAATTGGTGTGACGAAAACTTTTGTATAGATGTTTTTTGTTGTGTAATATTTGAGGATTGGCCAACCATGTCTTCAGACCTAAACCCTATTGAGCATCTCAAGGTCTCTAGCATCCACCAGCTCTGTGATGTCATCATGGAGGAGTTGAAGAGGACTCTAGTGGCAACCTGTGAAGCTCTGGTGAACTCCATTGTCCAAGAGGGTTAAGGCAGTGCTGGAAAATAATGGTGGCCACACAAAATATTGACACTTTGGGCCCAATTTGGACATTTTCACTTAGGGGTGTACTCACTTTTGTGGCCAGCGGTTTAGACATTAATGGCTGTGTGTTGAGTTATTTTGAGGGTACAGCAAATTTACACTGTTATACAAGCTGTACGGTCACGGGGGGAGCGAAATCTGACGCGTTTGTTTTTTCACAAGCTTGCAGAGAAAGGCTTACCAAAAAATTACTGGGTTAATCTTTTTCACGTTTTCTGAGTTGGTAAATGCACTGGGGACCCGATTATAGCACTTAAACATGGAAAAAAGTGAGATTTTCATGATATGTCACCTTTAACAGAAAATCTGCTCGTAAAGACACATCATGGCACACTATTCATGTCTTAGGGCATGATGGCGCTCATACTGGGTGAGAAACAACTTCCAGTTTGCATACATCCATAGAAAACAATGTGTTCTAATTATAGGACTGAGATGCATCCGGATTCTCACCTCTTTAGAATCATTTGGCCTAAAGAAGGTATTTCAGAAAGCCAGCATAACCTTCTGCTTTTGGTGCATGACTATGATGTCTTCAAGTACTGCCTAAGTTGGAAGATCTCACTTAATGCCCAAATGCATTGTGTAGTCTTCATTGTATGAGTTAAAAATGTGTGATAAAAAGGGAAGGTGCTTAATCGGTGACCTTTCTCTGGTGTGCGTTTCCTCGCAGCTCAGTGGAGCGGTGTTGTGAAATTGCAGTAATAAGAGGTTTTGTCCATTATATTGATTTCTGCTGACAGATCCTGAGGGCCACACGCTGCGCTCCTAGCAACTCACATGATCCCATAACTATTAGGACAGTAAATACAACCACACACAGATTAACAGTTAATCGAAGACTTGAAAGCCAGGGATTTAGAGTTTTGAACATATAACAATATAACAAAGGCCACCTGATGAATATTAAAAATGAGAAATTGTTTCACAGCAAACGTACATGGTTGTTACAGTAACTTTACATTTTACTTTGGAGTCCACTGAATGTTCAGTTCTTAAATTATTTTAGATAATATGTTGCTATTTTTTGTCAGTCACTGTAGGAAAGTTGCAAAAAAACCTTCAAAGCCTTTCAATTATATATTATTTTAATATTCAGTGATGGCTGAGAGTGAAAACTGGCCTAGTATTGATAAGACTTTTATAATTAATAAATTTAGTGTGGCGTGTTATAATTTATTTTCCTAGTATTTAATATCAATATTCTTCTTTTGAAAAAAAAAAAAAAGGATTTCATGAGAATATTTGGCTAGCACAGGAAACTGTGCTGGCGATGCATAGAGAGCAACCGAAGTGAATAAAAACAGTTGATAACCATATTAAATTAAAACATTTTAGAAGCTTTTTTGACTTTTTTGTCAGATGGGCTTAAAAGAAGCTCTAGAAAACCTTCTAAAAACACGCTGACCCTCATATAAAAAGCATGTGAATGACATTTAGCTTTGTTGAACTTTAAATTCGAGTCTATTGTGTGAGTTTAGAAGATGTGGAATAAAGTGCATGGTGAGATATAAGGACATTCTTTACATTTTTTTTTCAAGAATTCTTCTTTGTGGTACACAGAAAAAGAAACTGTGTTTGGCATAATGTATGAGTGATAGAATGCTGTCAGAAATTACATTTTGTGGTTTCCTTTTAATTAACTGTTCCTTTTAATATTTTACTTGAGTAGCATAGACATGTGTCGAGTATGTTGATGTAAAACAGCTGCAGCTCTACAGGTCTGATGAATGCAGAAGCGGTGAGCCGTGAAATGCCATCTCCTCTGTCAATGTCCAGTTGTCATAGCAACTGCAGTATGTCACGTCTGACTTGATACTAAGTAAGAGAAGAGTGATGGTTTCTGTCGATGTCTGGCACATTAAGAGCAATCATTGACTTCTAATCTGTTTAGTGAATGAGCCACAGCCAAGTAAGGATTCCCCATCAACTTTGTATTGACTGAGAGGTATTTAAACACACAGTTGTGCTCATAAACTTACATGCCTCTTGCAGAATATGCAAAATGTTAATAATTTTAACAAAATAAGAGGAATCATGAAAATGGCATGTTATTGTTTATTTAATACTGTCCTGAATAAGCTATTTCACATAGCAGATGTTTATATATACTCCACAAGACAAAATAATAACTGAATTTATAAAAATGACCCTGTGCATCTTTATAATCTGTGTTGTTACCTGGATGATCCACGACTGTTTTTCTGTTTAGTGATAGTTGTTCATGAGTCCCTTGTTGGTCCTCAACAGTTAAACTGCCTGCTGTTCTTCAGAAAAATCCCCCAGCTCCTGCACATTCTTTGGTTTTCCAGCATCTTCTGCAGATTTGAACCCTTTCCAAAAGTGACTATGATTTTGAGATCCATCTTTTCACACTGAGGGCAATTGAAGGACTCATACACAGCTATTACAAAGGAAATATTTTCTGATGCTCCAGAAGGCAACACGATGCATTAAGAGCTGGGGGTGTACATTTTTGAATTGGATGATCAGGGTAAATTGTACTTATTTTGTCTTCAGATTAAACATTTAAGTATTTATGTAGCTTCTTAAGTGCAGTACCAACTGAAAAAAAATATGATCTATAAACAAAATAAGAAAAATGTACACATCATCATCCTGTTCAAAAGTTTTCACCCCCCGGCTCTTAATGCATCGTGTTGCCTTCTTGAGCATCAGAAAATGTTTCCATCTTTGTAATAGCTGTGTATGAGTCCTTCAATTGTCCTCAGTGTGAAAATAGGGATCTCAGAATCATACAGTCACCGATAAACACTGATCATCTTTATTTGATGATAAAAACTGCTTGTTTGATGCTTAAAGTAAAACCAGTGTGGTTTTGGTGGAGTGAACTTTAATTGGAAGGTCAGAAATCTCTAAGGCGTCTTTATTTATGTTTCAAAGATGAACGAAAGTCATGAAACGACGTGTGTGAGTAAATGATAACAGTTTTTATTTTTGTGTAAACTAACCCTTTAATGTAAAGCTATAAAGGGTAAAGGAACATTGCTGTTGAAACATGTTTAGATATGTATTCATCTATGTTTGTTTCTTGTTCTGCAGAAGAGGCGGAGACGTATAGATCGGAGTATGATCGGCGAGCCGACTAATTTTGTCCACACGGCCCATGTAGGCTCTGGAGATATCTTCAGTGGCATGAACTCTGTAAGTACATCTAATGTTCAGTAGGGTTGGGAATCGAAAATCAATTCTAGTTCCAGAATCAGATACTTGTTGTCAAATTTAAAACAATTTTAAGGAGGCGAAAAGGGGCTATTAAAAAATTTATTTGTCTTTGAATCATTCATTCAAGAGATTCATTCAAAAACACTGATTCATCCAGTAATGAAACCTGTAAATCTCGAGTGAGTCATTGAATCATTCCATTCATACATTTTGTTTAGTTGTCTAATATTTTTTCTTTGGAATTGTGAGAGAACTACAACCTCCATTAAAAAATATATATATATTTATCCAGAATCGTGCAGCTCTATTTTGCACACAAACAGCTCTCAATGGAGTCCAGTTTTTATGTAGCCGGCTGATTTTTGTTCATAGTGTTCAGCAGCAATTAAATGTTTTGCAAAAAGAGGCACAGAATAAATCTAAATGTTTGACTTAATTTTTAACCACATTGGGAATCAATAAGATTCAGAATTGATAAGCAGAATCGTAATTGGAACTGATCAAATTCAAACGAGACCCAACCCTAATGTTCAGTCATCTCATTGGTTTCACACGTGAAGTCGTCTTTACACTTACAATGCAATTCTGCAGAAAAGTCTCTAAAATATCCAGGCTTTAACCCACTTTATGCCCTAGTATTGCCCAGAACACACAAAACACATCTAAAACGAGAAAGAGCTTTGCGACTGACTGCACAAAGAGATTTGACAAGAAATCTGAGGTATATTTTTACAGACTGTGGAAAGCTACAGAAAAGAGACGCAAATGGATTGCTGCAATTCAAAGAAATAAATGGTAGCGAAACATGGATTTGCAGTTATAATTTCATGTTAATATGTTGAATTTTGCGGTAAAATCATACCCTATATGTTGTGTTGTTATAAGTAGACAACTCATCAATGAAATATAAACTGGATGTTTTTAAATAAACACTGACAAAAAATATATAGGGACATTTTGGGGCTGGACGATATGACGATACAGTATATAACATTGATAGAAGTGATCACACAGATTTAGACCAACCTATTTTGTATTTACAAAATGCATTCACAGGCAAATTTGCTTTATATATTTCCCCGGCATCCAAATCAGGCACATGTCAATTTCAGGACACACGACTCCTGGCTGCATATCAATATCCATGGACCCAGGGGCGTAGCCATCATTTCAGAAGTGAGGGGGACATAAATGTTATATATACAGAAAAAAAAAAAAATATATATATATATATATATATATATCTATATAACCTACCAGTCAACAGTTTTTGAACAGTCTTCTGCTCAACAATCCTGCATTTATTTGATCCAAAGTACAGCAAAAGCAGTAATATTGTGAAATATTTTTACTATTTAAAATAACTGCTTTCTATTTGAATATATTTTAAAATGATTTCTGTGATCAAAGCTGTATTTTCAGCATCATTCCTCCAGTCTTCAGTGTCACATGATCTTCAGAAATCAGTATAATATGCTGATTTGCTGCTCAAGAAACCTTTTTTAAGTATTATTATTATTATTAATGTTTTTTGAGCAGCAAATCAGAATATCAGAATGATTTCTGAAGGATAGTGTAACTGGAGTAATGATGCCAAAAATGTAGCTTTGAAATCACATTTTAAAATATATTCAAATAGAAAACAGTTATTTGAAATAGCCTAGTAAAACTATTTCAAAATGTTACAGTTTTGCTGTACTTTGGAGCAAATAAATGCAGGCTTGGTGAGCAGAAGAGACTTCTTTAAAAAACATTAAAATTAAAAATCTGGTAGTATATAGTCAACTTAAATTTTTCTCTCATTTCTAGCTTTTAATTGGCTTAGAAATCAGATAACTGCTGGACAATAAACAATAATAATGATTTGTTTATATACTACAAACACTTTTTTTCACATAATAAGGCAGAATAGTTTCAATACTGTAATAAATGCTATGTCAGTTAGCACTGCATTGTTCATATACTTTATTTATTACCCGGAGATGACTTGACAAGCACAAATAAACCATATTGTCGCAATCGTATGTTTAATGTCTTCATGTTTCCAAACGGTTCTGTTTTTCTGAAAACAACTCTTTTCATACAGCAATAGCTGGATGCTTTTGTCCATATTAGGGATTTCCTGGTACGACTTTCTGCACGAGAGCCCCTCCGGCTTCGAGTATGAATGAAACATACACTGCACGGAATGTTTAGCGCTCCGCGATGTTAATCTCACCTTATTCTGGGTCCGAATCAGATCAGATCATGCACAGACTATCCTGTCTCTTTGAATTTAAATCTATATATATATTCACACCAGCTCTTGAAAACCTCTATGCCAACACACTTGCCCTAAAAAGTGCGGGGGACGAATTTACGTGATATTAAATGTGGGGGGGACACGTCCCCCGCGTCCCCCGCGTAATCTACGCCCCAGCATGGACCACTGGATCTTTGGTAAACTGTAAGGAACACTATATCGAGTCCAACTACCTCTAGCTTAAACTGATTATAGTTTGTTTTACTGGCGTTTTCGCAGCTTCCCTAGTAAATCCAGGCATGCAGCAGCTCTTTTGCCACTCGGTCCGGCTGAGTTTAGCGCTCCGCGATGTTAATCTCACCTTATTCTGGGTCCGAATCAGATCAGATCATGCACAGACTATCCTGTCTCTTTGAATTTAAATCTATATATATATTCACACCAGCTCTTGAAAACCTCTATGCCAACACACTTGCCCTAAAAAGTGCGGGGGACGAATTTACGTGATATTAAATGTGGGGGGGACACGTCCCCCGCGTCCCCCGCGTAATCTACGCCCCAGCATGGACCACTGGATCTTTGGTAAACTGTAAGGAACACTATATCGAGTCCAACTACCTCTAGCTTAAACTGATTATAGTTTGTTTTACTGGCGTTTTCGCAGCTTCCCTAGTAAATCCAGGCATGCAGCAGCTCTTTTGCCACTCGGTCCGGCTGAGGGGTGTGTTCCGGCGGGAAAGTGACGATAGATTTCAAACTCAGTTTGGGTTGTTTTAATCCTATGTCCAGGTGAACTCAATTCAGAACCAAATGCAGTCTAAAGGAGGCTATGAAGGAGAGGCCATGTCTGTTAATGTACAGATGCAGCTGGTGGATACAAAAGCAGGATAATTCGTGTTGTTGGAAGGGGTGAGTAAACCACTCTTTAGTTTCTACTATTTGAGGACTGCAGTAACATCATATCTGCTGCAATGTAATGCAATAATTGTGTGGTTTAGTGCTTAAGATCTGAACTGGAATCTAAAAGCTTGTAGGTTCAAACCCTCAGATGGTATAATCATGACCTTAAGACACTTACGCTCTAGATGGACTTTCTGTGTTAACTTTTAAATGCATTAATGTCCATTGTTATGAAACGTGTTTTTTTGAATGGGTTTTTGGTTAAATGCCTGAAATAAGATATTTTTTCAAGATATGTTCATGTTAATACCCCACAAGTTAAGCTTTATAACTCTCTCTGTCTCTTGAGCAAAAAGGCAATTATGCAAATAAATGAAAGAGGGAACAACTGTATTACAGTAAATGGTGGTTTTGTACATTTAAGGGATTTTACAGAACTGTTTGCATTAACTGAAGTTCTCGTTTATATGACAAATTTCCACAGAAATCAATGACTCGTTCACCAAAGACTTTCATTCGGTTAAGATCAGTGGCAAATTATGAGTAATACAAATTTCCGGTCATTCATACCCACAAATATAAATCATTTTACAAAAGAACAACCCAACTGTTCAGGTTCTCAATCCTAACATCATTGTAAAATAAAACATATATAGTCATAAACATCTTTTTGAATGGTAAAAAAATATGCACAAACCACTGCCTCCAAACTACAAACATTTCGTACATGCATTCAAACATCTAGAGTCAGAGCCATATTTAGATTAGTAAATCAACGTTAGATATTAAAGTGCATTTTTGACTTTGAAAATGACCTTTCATGCAGTGTGTAACACAGCTCTAAGTGAATGAAAACATCCGACAAAGTTTTAAATCTGAAAGTGCACCGTGTATACAGATATTGTTTCTCAAAAAAAAAAAAGAGTCGATTCGGAATCCTTTAAACGAGTCTTTTTTAAAACGAATCCCAAGCCGTTTCATGTTGGCGTCAACATGAAACATTAGCATATTGCCCGGGAAAACTTGAACCCCGCTTCCCTCAAACACTACAAGTAGAGTAAAAGTACTTATCCAAAAAGCTACTTGAGTAAGAGTAAAAGAGAAGCCTATTTAAAAGTACTCATGAGTATTGAGTAGTGAGTACTGAGCGGTGGATTCTACCCCCTCATAATAAACGCTGTACACCGCAATTTATAGATTTTAAAAACGTTGTACATTCTGTAATTCACATTATCTTGTTTGTCATAAAGAATGAAGAATATCTTTCATCCAGCAGTTTTAATTTTGACTGCCAACTCTTTAAAATACATCAAAACAGCACAGAAACAGTATTCAGTTGAAGAACAGATGAAAGTTATTCTCAGTACAATCATCCCCATTTAAATCATAAAGTTTGAAAAAATAGATTTAAAATCATGTGTAAGGCCACTGAGACAGCATGCTGTTGTTGCACATAAAATATTAATGTTTAGAACAGTGCAAATACAAACACCATTAGAAACTCATAGTTCAGCATCACACACCATGATATGGGTTAAAATGAGAGTTTTTGCAATAAAAAAAACAAGAATAACTAAACTTGATAATTTGTTACAATTTTGCACATTGTTCTAGAAGGATGGCATCGTGCCATACCTTTTACACATTTACTCGAATTGTTATGCTGATAATACAATTTGTAAGGAAAACTGCATTAAATAGCGAAGTATTTTTGGGGAAACTTTTTCAAAGGAAAACACACACACACACACGCGCATGTCTCTTTGCTGAGCCGCGGCGGTCTCGGTGAATCAGCAGCATCCACAACTGAACGGAACAAAAAGTGTTGAACTTGAAAATTGTTTATGCGCGAGGATCAGATCATGCACAGACTATCCTGTCTCTTTGAATTTAAATCTATATATATATTCACACCAGCTCTTGAAAACCTCTATGCCAACACACTTGCCCTAAAAAGTGCGGGGGACGAATTTACGTGATATTAAATGTGGGGGGGACACGTCCCCCGCGTCCCCCGCGTAATCTACGCCCCAGCATGGACCACTGGATCTTTGGTAAACTGTAAGGAACACTATATCGAGTCCAACTACCTCTAGCTTAAACTGATTATAGTTTGTTTTACTGGCGTTTTCGCAGCTTCCCTAGTAAATCCAGGCATGCAGCAGCTCTTTTGCCACTCGGTCCGGCTGAGGGGTGTGTTCCGGCGGGAAAGTGACGATAGATTTCAAACTCAGTTTGGGTTGTTTTAATCCTATGTCCAGGTGAACTCAATTCAGAACCAAATGCAGTCTAAAGGAGGCTATGAAGGAGAGGCCATGTCTGTTAATGTACAGATGCAGCTGGTGGATACAAAAGCAGGATAATTCGTGTTGTTGGAAGGGGTGAGTAAACCACTCTTTAGTTTCTACTATTTGAGGACTGCAGTAACATCATATCTGCTGCAATGTAATGCAATAATTGTGTGGTTTAGTGCTTAAGATCTGAACTGGAATCTAAAAGCTTGTAGGTTCAAACCCTCAGATGGTATAATCATGACCTTAAGACACTTACGCTCTAGATGGACTTTCTGTGTTAACTTTTAAATGCATTAATGTCCATTGTTATGAAACATGTGCTTTTTTGAATGGGTTTTTGGTTAAATGCCTGAAATAAGATATTTTTTCAAGATATGTTCATGTTAATACCCCACAAGTTAAGCTTTATAACTCTCTCTGTCTCTTGAGCAAAAAGGCAATTATGCAAATAAATGAAAGAGGGAACAACTGTATTACAGTAAATGGTGGTTTTGTACATTTAAGGGATTTTACAGAACTGTTTGCATTAACTGAAGTTCTCGTTTATATGACAAATTTCCACAGAAATCAATGACTCGTTCACCAAAGACTTTCATTCGGTTAAGATCAGTGGCAAATTATGAGTAATACAAATTTCCGGTCATTCATACCCACAAATATAAATCATTTTACAAAAGAACAACCCAACTGTTCAGGTTCTCAATCCTAACATCATTGTAAAATAAAACATATATAGTCATAAACATCTTTTTGAATGGTAAAAAAATATGCACAAACCACTGCCTCCAAACTACAAACATTTCGTACATGCATTCAAACATCTAGAGTCAGAGCCATATTTAGATTAGTAAATCAACGTTAGATATTAAAGTGCATTTTTGACTTTGAAAATGACCTTTCATGCAGTGTGTAACACAGCTCTAAGTGAATGAAAACATCCGACAAAGTTTTAAATCTGAAAGTGCACCGTGTATACAGATATTGTTTCTCAAAAAAAAAAAAGAGTCGATTCGGAATCCTTTAAACGAGTCTTTTTTAAAACGAATCCCAAGCCGTTTCATGTTGGCGTCAACATGAAACATTAGCATATTGCCCGGGAAAACTTGAACCCCGCTTCCCTCAAACACTACAAGTAGAGTAAAAGTACTTATCCAAAAAGCTACTTGAGTAAGAGTAAAAGAGAAGCCTATTTAAAAGTACTCATGAGTATTGAGTAGTGAGTACTGAGCGGTGGATTCTACCCCCTCATAATAAACGCTGTACACCGCAATTTATAGATTTTAAAAACGTTGTACATTCTGTAATTCACATTATCTTGTTTGTCATAAAGAATGAAGAATATCTTTCATCCAGCAGTTTTAATTTTGACTGCCAACTCTTTAAAATACATCAAAACAGCACAGAAACAGTATTCAGTTGAAGAACAGATGAAAGTTATTCTCAGTACAATCATCCCCATTTAAATCATAAAGTTTGAAAAAATAGATTTAAAATCATGTGTAAGGCCACTGAGACAGCATGCTGTTGTTGCACATAAAATATTAATGTTTAGAACAGTGCAAATACAAACACCATTAGAAACTCATAGTTCAGCATCACACACCATGATATGGGTTAAAATGAGAGCCCATTTCTCTCCAAAACGGTGCCAGTTTTAGCGTTTTGCAATAAAGAAATAAGAATAACTAAACTTGATAATTTATGTTACAATTTTAACATAAATGCACATTGTTCTAGAAGGATGGCATACACCATTTTTAAACTACTCAAAAAAGTACAATTACTGATAAACACTACTTAATTACTGTAACGTGAGTATTTGTAATTCGTTACTTCACACCCCTGGTGCGTCCCTGTCAGTTTACTGAAGACTGCTACAGCAACAGTCTTTGCCACTAGGTGCCGCTTTTGCAGCAGTAAAAATAGCTGTTTCCCGGTAACGCTGAACACAAAGCAGCGCTGCGCTCACAAACGCTGCATGATGAAATGGAAATGAAATCGAAAATTTCGTGAAGACAGTCGGTTTCCTTCAGATATACACTAATATAAAAACACTAGCGCCGCATTTTGATTTTGAAACGTGCAGTGCTCATGTTTATTCAACAAAGTCAAAGCCTTTTGATAAATCTATTTGTGGCGGTCAGTTCTGATATTGTGGCGAGTCGCCACAAATAAATCAATGTAAGGGAAACACTGAGCAAACTATATAGGGAATATAACTATAGGGAAATAACGAGAAGAATAACAACGTGCAGTAAACGGTCACACTGTTTGCACTACAAACCAGTGTGTTCATAATTAAGATAATACATTATTTTAATCTGGTAAGACACACAAATTTGCAATATCAAGCAGCAAAACGAGCAGTTTTGTACAGATAAAAATTGCTGGAAGCTAATGAGACCAGAAGCAAGACCCATAAAATTTACAAATGGCCCGTTTTAAGAGAAGAATAGAGCGGGGGAACTAACACTGGTTCCCTCGACAAAAACCAGTAGGATTTTTCCATAGGCTTTTGGATTATCGCAAAAAACAACAACTCTGTGTTCAACCATAGTTCGTGAAACTTATACGTTTTGTCCATCAAGATAATCTTCGCAAAATATATAAGATATAACTTTTATGAATTTTGATGCCTAAATACAAGCGCCAGTGTTCAGTGAAAAGGATTTACTCTGTGGGTGGATTTTAATCCACATTACATTAATCTTTTCATGGAATAAATACAAAACTACAGCCAAACTAAAACATTAATAATAAATAGTAGGCCTAAGTAGTGAATAAATGAAATAATCATAACTGAAGCACATATGAAAGCATGTATTTCTGTACATTTCAAAATAAGGTGCAATACATCCTTGATTAATATGAATATTTTAATTAAAAATGTGTCTCCACATAGTATTCTACGGTGGCCGTGAAGTGCAAAGCAAATCACAATTCTGAAAACAAAATAACAAATTACAAACGCAAATGCAAGTCTAAAAAACAAAATAACAATTCAGAAAGCACAACAACAATTCAGAAAACATTCTAACAGCAGAACAGCAGAGTCCTGGTAGAAAGTTCAGAGATGGTATTAAAGTAGCTCAGTTTAAATGTATTGTGTATATTTACATTTAGATAAAAGTGGCTGTAAAACATCAGCTCTAGTGGCGCAGATGGATAAGCGTTTGTCGTAGGCTTTTTGACGCGATCGACCAGGGTTCGATCCCGTCTTTTGCCGAACTTTTTTTTCTCCCTTTTCAAATCTCGTATTAGCAATGGATTCTATTTACACTAAGTGAAAATAGCAGTATTTTTAGCAATATGCTATTTACACTAAGTGCAAATACCTATTTACACTACGTATGTTAAAATAGCAGGGTTTCTACTATCAAGTATGCTACTTGTTGCAAATAGTGGCAATTATCTGCACTTCAGTATTGTAGTACATTATAAAACAGTATGCAATAATAACGTATTGAGTGTAAATTATCATTTTAATTATTAAATGGATGCCACCTTATTGGTACAAAGCCCTCCTCCCTACACCTACCCTAACCCTCCCCGATACTTTATTTTCAACTTTTTGATTATTTCCTTAATTTTTATTGAAAATAAATGCCTTTACGATGTGATACGAGATTTGAAAAGGGAGAAAAAAAAAGTTCGGCAAAAAACGGGATCGAACCCGGGTCGATCGCGTCAAAAAGCCTACGACAAATGCTTATCCATCTGCGCCACTAGAGCTGATGTTTTACAGCCACTTTTAACTAAATATAAATATGTACCCCGTATTTTTTATTCCATAGTAAGGGCAATTCATACAATACATTTAAACTGAGCTACTTTAATACCATCTCCGAACTTTCTACCAGGACTCTGCTGTTCTTCGGCTGGTTCTTCTCTGTATACGGTGATTGACAGATGTCTCGTCCAGTCAGCGGTGAGTAATCCCAAACCAATGGCGCTGTCTCAAACTATACCTACCTTTTCTGGTTTGTCTGATTTGTCCTTGTGTTTTCTGACTTGTTAATTTGGTTTCGAATTTGTCATCGTGTTTTCTGACTTGTTATAATGTTTTCTGAATTGTTGTTGTGTTTTCTGAATTGTTATTTTGTTTTTTAGACTTGCATTTGCGTTTGTAATTTGTTATTTTGTTTTCAGAATTGTGACTACATTTCAGCTATCGTGCCACCGTATTATTCAATAAAAGTTTAGTGCATTTAATCTATTAGATAACAGCAGAGTGAGTGAGTTTTTGGATTTGGTAAGATTAAATGTATTTTAGTGAATAAAGTACTACATTTCAGCTATCGTTTTGTTAGGTTGGTTACACACAATGTTATTTTATCCTTGCTTCTAGAAAATCCTCGTATGCTTTTGTAACAGCTTCATGTGGCCGTAATCATTTATTTTTAACGTGGCTTTAAGCACTATGCATCATTAAAGTTTCACGAAGCCGGTAAATGTGGTGTTTACATGGAATAATCACGAGTTTACCTTATGGTGCGAACCCGAGTCTCCGCTGGGATACATCAGGGAAAGAGATAAAACGAGCAAAACAAAAAAACATTGTCGAACAACAATATAAAACGCTGGAAACTAATAATTGGTTATTAGGAAAATACTATAAATTGGTAAACTGTTCGGCATGATGACGTTGAATGTCTCCGACAGCGCCTGTAGCCCCATTTAGCAACTTGTTAGCAACCGTCTTTTTTAAGAAATGTAACAGTTTTAAAAAATCACGAGTGGGGTGTAACTAGTGTGTTTTATGTCGTAGAACAAAACGTGAAAGTGCCTTGAGCTTGTGTGAACCACGGACCTTATTTTAAGGGGGTTTAACCAAAAAACCCATTGACTCGGGGACGATGGAACCGGAAGTGCTAAAATGCTAACTCGACTCCGGGTTTTTGCCTACAAAGTGACGTCATAGTTGCCCCACTCTACAAGGTGAATATAGTTTGAATAAGGGTTAGTATGAATGAAATTCGGACGCACTACATCCACCAATTTGTTACTGTCACATGACCTACCATCGTCAGTTGTGTCACTTCACGGATAGTAAAGTATCCATCGATAGCACACTTCAGAATCTGGGCGGAAGAAGTAGTACTTTTCACCTACTTTTTTTCGAATACTATGAATTCGGACAAACTACTTGCCTCACATACTGTTTATCGCATACAATATAGTAGGGAACTTTGCGATTTTAGATGTTTCCTATCTTACTAATACTGCCTCAGCTCATATCACACACAGAGAGCATAACTAGCACCCCCTGGTGGTGGGGAAGAAGATCAGCACAACATTAAAAACATGTACAGGCACTGTTAAAGTGTTAGTTCACCCAAAAATGAAAATTCTGTCATTAATTACTCACACTCATGTCGTTCCAAACCCCTAAGACCTCCGTTCATCTTCAGAACACAAATTAAGATATGAAGAGTTCATTTGCAAAAACAGATTTTTAACAATTTTTAACTCAATTTTTAACAATTTTCAAGAATCATGTTTTTTCATTGTGCATTCCAATTAATCTCAAACTGCAGTTGGGTTGTTTATTTGATTAGGTAAAAAAATAGCTTAAAATACAGATAACTAACACAATAAAGCACAATAAAAACACGATGACATAATAAAAAAACTTGATTTTCGGGGAAAAAAAAAAAGTTATCTGTTTTTGGAAATAAACTCTTCATATTTTTGATGAAATCTGAGAGCTTTCTGACCCTCCATAGAAAGCAACGCAACTACCACATTCAAAGCCCAGAAAGTTAGTGAGGACATCGTTAAAATAGTCCATGGGACATCAGTGGTTCAACCGTAATGTTATGAAGCTACGAGAATACTTTTTGTGCGTAAAGAAAACAAACATAACTTTATTCACCAATTTCTTTTCTTCCATGCCAGTCTCTGCCACGCTTCATAAAATCACGGTTGAACCACTGATGTCACGTATTAATTAATGATAGAATTCAAATTTTTGGGTGAACTATCCCTTTAATGGTTTAATTTCACTTTTAAATGTTGTTTGAACATAAATGTGTGTTGGCAGTGTGTGTACACAACCACACCTATAATGAAATATCGTCTTATTGTGATGTTGGGTGCCAGAATCGACATAATACAGGCTCCAATGTGAAATTTTATCGCATACCTGCTTGGTTTCGTCCATTAAAGTTAACCTTTTCGGATAACAATCGCGGTCCCGGACAGTGGGTGACCTAACATAAAAAACAAGCTAACAAACTTCATAGCTAGCGTCAGGGGAATCTTTTTGCCTCCACCTAAGCTCCGCCCACAGAAAAATATCACAATGTTTACTAACAGAAAAAGGGTCTATTAAAGTCCTTCCGATTTTCTGTTTTTATTTTATTGTTAGGTCTAATATAAACATGCGATTTATTTCCCAGCTGTTTACCTTCACAGACATAACCGACTGTGTTTTTGTAACTCCTGTGTGTTTTAACATAAACTTGTGTGTATTTGACATTTTATGCGCAATAAGACATGAAAGAGAACTTAGTTTAGTGCTCACATGCCGTGTAACAGATGCTTTCTGTGCGCTCAGAAAACTGTATATCAGAAGTTAATACTGATTTGATGGTTTAAAACACATGATTTCAGTGTGCTAGATATGATAATCAAAACCAAACAGATGTTTTTTAGCACAGTATCTGAGGTAGGAGCTGTAATGGCGCAGCTCTATTCTGGAAAAGGGGGCAGGGAGCAGCAGCTCATTTGCATTTAAAGAGACACGCACGAAAACAGCCTGTTTCTGCTTCCACTCAAAATAGGCATTTTCAGAATGATATAATAAATTATCTGTGGAGTATTTTGAGCTGAAACTTCGCAGACACATTCTGGGGACACCTGAGACTTATATTACATCTTGTAAAAAGGGGCATAATATGTCTCCTTTGAAGAGCGCCCTCATCTGCCTTACAGTTGCATGTCGTCTTCATAACAGTGGTTGCTAACAAGTGGCTAAAAGGGACTACAGAGTTTGTCAGGGTCATTAAACATCATCACACCGAACAGGAAAACTCGTCACTAATCACGCTTCTGCAAGTTATTCGAGCTTAAATGTTCCCGCTTGTGGACTTAAATATTGAAAGCGCTGGAAGCTTTACAGCAGTGGTCAACCTCTTTGCATGAAGCTAATCAGTGTGATGTTTTCCGCAGGGTCCCGTGATGAGCTGTTTCTGCTCTCTGGTTCCCCTCCAGCAGCTCCCCACGTGCCCCGGCGGCAACTTCTCACTTCATTCTTCCCCAGCAAACACATGGACAGTTGTGCGCTCCATGGTATAGAGGCCGTGCTGCCCGTCGGACAGCAGGATCCCACAGCGCTTCAGTGTTGTTTCCGTCACTGCTTCATCGCATGCCCCTCCAGCCTAGAAGTGCAAAGTGTGTCCCTGCTTTCTTCTGTGGTTTGCCGTGAACTGTTGCTTTTCATCGTGCACATCTGTGGGTCTGGAACCAATGCGAACAGTCGTTTTGGGTCGGTTCTCTGTTGTTTGCTCATTTCGCCATGAAAAGACTGCTTTTATTTTTGATTGAGTGATCAGCACGGAGCCGACAACAATGTTTGTATGAGAAAGTGGCTGCTTACAGTCATGCGGTGCCAAACTGCTCAGTGCAATGGAAGGACAGGAAGTACTTTGTGTTTAAACATGAGCACAACAAATGCATTTTTATGGAAATGTGATTGTTACTTTGCCGTTTACAATGTTCAAATTTGCATATCTTGTTTTTTTCTGTTTTCATTGTAATGATTTTTCAGATTAGCGTAATCACTGATGTTGAAAGGCATGAGTGGCGTTTCTCCTTCTGCTGTCTGCTGTGTCAGTGTACGTCTGTAACTTGATGTAAAGCAACTGAAGCTATAGATAGTGTACAGAAAAAATGTATAGAATGATTTTAATTAGTTCTAGTGCTCTTTATCGATGTAGCTACGATTGATTGTTTTTATGCACACTTAAGCACATTTAAAAATATAATATCAGATATAATTTTAGGGGGCAAGTGAACTTGACCTGGACATGTTTTTGTGAGATTCATTTCTTGACTGTCTTCAAGATTAAGCAGACAGATTTTCTGCTAATTTCCGTCAATTAGTTCAGCCGGCTGTGGGTTATTATTCAGTGACCTCTCCTATTCTTCACTCAGGTCAAGATGAAAATGGCTACAGTCTTCTGAAACCTCTTTAAATCCTGTATTGCCAATGCTACGACAAAATCTAACTATTAAATAGTATTTCAATTACAATGACAAAAATGTAATTATTTTACAGTATTGTCACACAAACAGTTTAAAACTCGGGTATGTTAGTTCCCTTCATTTTCGACCCAGTGTGGTGAGGTTTATGAATTATCATAAAGGATAAAATCATTTTTTGTGCTGTTTTAATAAGGCCTGCTGTGTCATAGTGAATATTTGTCAGATGAAAATGTAGAATCTTCAAATGTTGACTTTGAGAAAGTCAAAAGATGCAAGAAAATTCCCGTGTCGGTTTTAACATGGAATGCTAAATGTATCTGTGCATTAACTGTAGTCTTTCTCAAGTGCTTTATGTTTGTATGTACTGTATCTGCACTCTGTCTGCCGCAATACTCCCTTAAACTATTTCCCCTGGTTTGCTCCGGTTGTGTTGGGCGAGTATACAATGTTTTAACGTTTGCTGCTATGTCTCTGTCTTAAATTGACTCTTGGTTTTAAACTGAACCGAGTCTCTTTCTCTCAGAAGTATAGTAAAACAGTAATATTATGAAATATTATTACAATTACCAATAACTGTTTTCCATTGTTATATATATTGAAATGTGATTTATTCCTGTGATGCAGCGCTGGATTTTCAGCATCATTACTGCAGTCTTCAGCGTCACATAAATCATTCTAATATGCTGATTTGCTGCTCAAGAAACGTATTATTATTATAATTATGAATTAGGGATGTAGCGATTAACCGCGAGCCGGTTGAAAATCAATTAAAATATGTGAGGATTCAAATCGGTTGAGATGCTAAACAAATCACGATTCAGTTAGGTGCAGGAGTTTATATGAATGCATGTCTGAGGCGAACTTACTGTCTTCAGAAAAGTTTAGATTGTATTATTTTCCTCTTGCCTCTGTATAATGTAGGGATGCACCGATATGAAAATTTTGGCCGATACCG
>NW_015505817.1:164907-166355 GCF_001515645.1 Sinocyclocheilus grahami
GTCTTAAATTGACTCTTGGTTTTAAACTGAACCGAGTCTCTTTCTCTCAGAGGTTTCTCTGGTGTGTAACCCTAAGCCATCAGCCATTTTGGCACTTTTTTTAAGCCACTTAAAGGGACAGTTCACCCAAAAATGACAATTCTGTCACCATTTACTCGCCCTCATGTTGTTCCGAACCTGTATACGTTTCTTCTGCTGAACACAAAAGCAGATCATCTGAAGAACGCGTGTAACCAAACAGTTGCTGCAGGTCCCCATTGACTTCCATAGTATTTTGTTTCCATGCTATAGTAGTCAATAGGGACTAGTAACTGTTTGGTTACACACGTTCTTCAGATGATCTGCTTTTGTGTTCAGCAGAAGGACGAAACAACAACAAGTAAATGATGACAGTATTTTCATTTTGTGGGTGAACTGTCCCTTTAAGGCATTGTTCATGAAAGAAAAGCATAAGGAAGGTCTTATGTAAACTGAATTTCTCATGTAAATTGTCGCTGTGTTCATGTTTCATGGCTCATGGAGACATTGAGAAGCCTATCTTGGTGTTTTTTATTTTATTTTAATGCGATATTATTTAATGTGTGGCCAAAGTGTTGTCAACCAACATGCAATGCATGACAATAAATGTACGCCTTTGTTTGACTACGGATGGATTTCAGCTTCAGGGAAACAAGCTCAGCTTTGTTGATGTCAGACTCATTTTTTGGGGCCCATGTTATTTTGCATTGTGTCGATTACCCAGTGTGTTCTGTCGAAATAAATATTTTTTACATGCATTATTGCTTGAAGGAATTTGTACTCATTTTTGCAAAATATCTGAGAAGCGTCGATGTGTAAAATAAATTGTATGGATTTAATATGGTGACTAATATTATTAATATCAGTTCATCCAAATCTTTCAGATTATTAATAAGGCATCCATCATGAGAAAGCACATCTGTTTTTTTTAACAGGAAAGACTACCAAATAAATAAATGTTTTGATCTGCTTTAAAGGCGATTTTCTCAATATTTCAATTTTTTCAAATAGTTGTATCTCAGCCAAATATTGTCCTATCCTAGCAAACCATACATCAATGAAAAGCTTATTTATTTATCAGGTTTAAATAAGACCCTTATGACTGGTTTTGTGGTCAAAGTGTACATTCACAGATAATATAAAGTCCACTAGGTGTCAGACTCACACAGAAAGTGACCAGAAAATCTGCTTCCTTTTGTGAAATTGAATGAAGGTATTTTCAAGTGTCAATATTTATTTATTTAACCCCTTAACTGCCACACATTTTTGAACATAGACGTGAAAGTGCACGATCCAAACTTACATTTGTATAATTCATGAACGAAAACATTTTGTAACATGATATTGTTACAAACAAGAGGTGCACTCTTGACAAAAATTAATATAACATAATTTTTAACAAAAACATTGGTAAAATATCTATTTAGGAG
>NW_015505817.1:167384-168244 GCF_001515645.1 Sinocyclocheilus grahami
AACAATTGAAATCGCATCACATGACCCCTTTAAATTATGACGCTGGTCTTCCACGCGGTGGCGCACGGTCACGTGACTCAGTCAAAATGGCGGCGGGGCAGCAGTGGGTGTTAGTAGAGATGGTGCAAGCGTTTTACGAGGTAACTACAACTTTCTTCTTTTGTTCTTTTAATTTTTCAGTCAGTAGAAGTATCGACAGGCTTTGTCAAGGTTATTCATTCAAACAGCACCGGGCTGTGTGCGTGTGTTTGGCTCTGCTCCGCATATAATCCTGAGTAACTCCAGGAAGTATTAAACAGACAGGTACATTACATACCTGCCACAATACTAGACTTTGTTACTCTTATTGTAAAATCGTGATGATTATAAGAGTTCTCCTTAAAAATGTAAGCTTTCGAGGTCGGTCTTTCATTATGTGGCTGAATCCAAGTCATTGTAGTAACTACAACTGTGAGTGTATTTCGGTGTAAATGGATGAAATGGTTGTTATGGGCTGTGTGCTGTTTCTTCTTAATGCTGTAGCTCATTTATTTCCTTTGTGTGTGTTAGGACGGGTGATTAAACTGTCTACAAACCTGTACGATGTATTTCCCCGGTGACATGCATATGTTTGTGGGAGAGTAAAGATTTATGCGAGAAATACATCAATAAGCCACAACAAACTTTCCTTTCACCATTATACGACAAGACACTAATGGTCAATAAATAGTCAGCTTTACTAATTAAATAGAATAAACTATTGTCTTGCCAAGCCAGCAGCACACTTAGATGCCTGATCTGGAAATCTGGATAAAGCTGTACAGACATCTGTTAAACCTCTTAAAGGGGTCATATGATGCGATTTCAAGTTGTTCTTTCTC
>NW_015505817.1:170713-171178 GCF_001515645.1 Sinocyclocheilus grahami
AAAAAAAATACCAAGTTATAACTAACAACAGTTGATAAATGTGTAAAAGTAAATCACAATATGATTCCAGAAATCATGGAATGGTTGATATACCGGTCAGAAACTGATCCAGTAACTTGGAAAACTTGCTTTGATTTTATAAGCTTTCTCAGTGATGCTTTACAACATAAGGCTCCATTAGTAAACAGTAGTTAATGCATTAACAATGAGCAATACATTTGATACAGTATTTATTTATTTTTGTTAATGTAATAAAAATACTGTTGATTAAGTAATACCAACAGAACCAACTTTTGATTAAAATAATGTATTAGTAGATGTTGAAATCAACACTAAATAAGACTTATAAATGCTTTACAAGTATTTTTCATTGTTAGTTCATGTTCAGTACCTAATATATGTGACCCTGGAGCACAAAAGCAGTCATAAGTCGCTGGAGTATATTTGTAGCAATAGCCAAAAATA
>NW_015505817.1:172467-173236 GCF_001515645.1 Sinocyclocheilus grahami
ATGAATGGTAGATACATAAATAAAAGTTTTGTTTTAAAGTTTTCAACTAATGACACACAGAAACAAATTAATTCTCTTCTGTTGAATTAAAAAGCCAATAACGAAAGGTACAAATGATTGACATTAACGCAGACTTCTCAAGTTAACATTAAATCTAAGTTGTCTCTATTTTTTTTATATAATTCTATCATCATAACCTTTCAACAAAATGTAATAATTGTTCTGTTTCCAAACTCCAGCTTAACTTTTTAGTTAGTGGCACTAAGCATGGCTCAAGCAATGCCAAGGTTGTGGGTTCAGTTCCCAGGGAGTATATCAACTGTATGCCTTTGGATAAAAGCCTTTGCCAGCCAAATGCATAAATATAAATATAAACTCAGTACTGCTATATACCAGATTCCTTTAAGACAACATGAAATGCCTTTCACAGTAGTTTTCCCTATTTTACTGTTGTGACATTATTAATATTAAAAACATATGTTTTTATTGGAAGTGAGTCATAAACATTGTGGTGTGGATCATGTATTAAGCAAAGTAAATTATGACAATTGTGATTAACTCAATGAGGCATGTCAAAGGTGAAATTCTGTTCCTGATTAAAATATATATTTTATTTATTTGTTTTCAGCTGAAGGCTTTGTCGTCGCTGAAGAAATACGGTGTGGGGACGTGTGGACCGAGAGGCTTCTATGGGACCTTCGGTCGGTAGATTGATCATCTCAGGTGTCTGTCTCGTGTTGCTGCGTCGGTTTACAGCATTGAAATGTTT
>NW_015505817.1:174076-210370 GCF_001515645.1 Sinocyclocheilus grahami
TGCTGATTTGCTGCTCAAGAAACGTATTATTATTATAATTATGAAGTAGGGATGTAGCGATTAACCGCGAGACGTTATCGAGTATTTTGCAAAAACCTTTCAAAACACCCCTACAGAGCGCACACATACATTAGGTGAGGTCTAGACTAGTGCGTGTGCGCATTTAGAAGGCGTTCTTTCACTGCATGATTCAGTCTACAATACATTTAGAATGATCACAGATTCATGACATGTTTTTTGGTGTTTGGCTTAGTGTTATGTTAGAATCATTATTATACTCATACCTAGGGGTGTGCGATAATATCTTAATTGTAGTTTTAACGATGTGTGATTTGACGTTATCGAGTATTTTGCAAAAACCTTTCAAAACACCCCTACAGAGCGCACACATACATTAGGTGAGGTCTAGACTAGTGCGTGTGCGCATTTAGAAGGCGTTCTTTCACTGCATGATTCAGTCTACAATACATTTAGAATGATCACAGATTCATGACATGATGGCAGAAAATGTATATATTTATACCATTTCATATAGTTAATCAATATCAAACAAAGAGTGCTGTTTTTTTTAATGAATGATTACAAATGTGAAATGTGCTAAACACAAAGTTAATTAAGAGACATATTAGACACCATGAATCAACCGTTTAAATGACTCGGTTCAAGCGCAATGACTCACTTATTAACAGTGACTTTCTGCCCCCTACTGGCGATTTTAATTTCACATTCAGGGTATCTTATTATTTAAATATTAAAACATTATTTAAGCATGTGTAATTGCAGGTTAAATGCATTCATTTTCTGCACTAAACAGTAGTGTGTAAATACATCTAAATACCACTTCAGATGCAGCGTTTGTGTTTCCTCTGCATTGCAAAGATTAATTTTGTTGATACTGATTTGCTTGGTAAAAGCCCAAATGTCTTATTACTCTAATTCACTGATTAAATGTAAGAATTTGACTCAAAAGATAATGGACACTTTTAGAAAAAATGGCTTTATAAAGGTAAAAATGCCCATAAAATGTAAAAATCAGTTTAAACTTATTGGAAAAGATTAATTTCTATCAGTATAAACTGATTAAAAACATTATGAATCAGCTGTCTTCCGCAGTCCTTAAAGGGGTCATATGGTGCAATTTTATTTTTTCCTTTCTCTTTGGAGTGTTACAAGCGCTTGGTGCATAAAGAAGATATATAAAGAATTTGCCACTGACGATTCAAACGCGAGTTTTGAGCAGTGTAGAGTAGCGCTTGTTGTTTGTCATTTCTCTGATCACAAATGCAGACATGGTTTTATGTTTACGCAGCGCGATGCAACGCAACACGTAAAAAGACAGTATAAGTCATTATAATCAGTAATTATGTCCTCACTGGATGCAACAAATGCCTCGTTTATAATGGGTTTAATGTTTATGTCTCGTTGCTCCGGCCGGGAGACTGCATCAACAGTATGATGAGGGGCGTAACATTTCCGTCTCACGCTTGAGGTATTCGGCCAATCACAACGCACTGGATAGCTGGCCAATCACAGCACACCTCGCTTTTCAGACCGATGAGCTTTGTAAAAATCGCCGCGTTTCAGAAAGGCGGGGCATAGAGGAGAAACAATAATGTACAGTATGTGGAAAATAATGTGTTTTTTTTAACCTTAAACCGCATAAACACATTTCATTACACCAAATACACAAAATAATGTTTTTTTTAGCAGCATCATATGATCACTAAGACACCAGCACAATAACACACTCCGCAAAATATCGTCTAATTATCGTTATCGATAAAATCCCAGAAAATATCGAGATATTATTTTTTGTCAATATCGCACACCCCTACAGTCATACCTTTTGTTCTTTTACTATTTTGAATTGTTTTTAACTTTTTTTGTTTTCATTTAAATGTTTAGTTTTGAAATGTTGTTGTATGCATTTGTCATTTTTATTTAATTTATTTTCTTTTCTTAAATGTGTGTATACTGTATATACAGTATATATAGTATTTATAGAGTTTTAGCTTTTAGTTTTAATTACTTTTTCTTATTTGTAAGTCACTTTGGATAAAAGCATCTGCTAAATGACTAAAATTAAAAGTAAAAATAATCCTAACCCTGTATTTAGTATATTTTGTTAATTAATATTACTCAGTATTTATTTGTGTACACTGCATTAAAATAAAGCATCACCGATTTTAACAATTGGGATGTGACTACAGTGAAAAGTGACTTTATCGGTTATTATAACATTTTACTCTGTCCATGTGGCCTTTTTGTCAACAGAAATGTTTTTGAAGTAGAGAAAATTGTTCCTTTTTGATGCAAGATTACAAAAACAGACTTTACTTCTTTAGTAAAACATGCACAGATGAATAAAGTGCAGTAAGATTTACGTTTACATGATCTATCCACACTAACAACCACTCAAAAGACTTCTAGCATTTGATGTTCGATGTTTCACTATACAGGTATACACGCTTGTTCATTCATTCTTATTATTTTTGTGTTTTTCTTTAGAATCCACGCAAGGCGAAAGTAATCCGGCGGTTCATTGTCGTTGAGGGACTCTATATCAACACTGCAGATCTCTGTCCACTACCTGAACTGGTAAGACCGCTTTTTAAACATGTTTCCTTTTTAATAAAGGTGCAAAGTTATCACAAATCTGTTTTTTTGCTTTATCATCATATGTGATCCTGGAGCACAAAAGCAGTGTTAAGTCGCTGGGGTATATTTGTAGCAATAGCCAACAATACATTGTATGGGTCAAAATTATAGATTTTTCTTTTATGCCAAAAATCATTAGGATATTAAGTAAAGATCATGTTCCATGAAGATATTTAGTAAATTTCCTACCATAAATATATCGAAACTTAATTTTTGATGAGTAATATGCATTGCTAAGAACTTCATTTGGACAACTTTAAAGATGATTTTCTCAATATTTAGATATTTTTGCACCCTCAGATTCCAGATTTTCAAATAGTTGTATCTCAGCCAATTTCAGATAATTGACCCTTATAATTGGTTTTGTGGTCCAGGGTCACATATGGTATGGTGTATAAGCTGAAACAACAAAATGTGAAGAAAAAAAAAAAACCTTTCTGAAAGCACTGTTTGTGTCGTCTGACTCTGTGGTGTTTGCTAAGGAAAGCATCACTAATGCTATACTAAAAAGAAAATGGCGTTGGATTTACTTTGAAACAAGTCTCACTCACAAACTGTGAGTAAATTTGACAAATACTTTCAAAGAAACACATTGTAATAAAGGGATAGTTCACCCAAAAATGAAAATTCTGTCACCCTCATGTAGTTCCAAACCCGTTATACTTTTGTTCATCTTTGAAACACAAATGAAGATTTTTTTTTTAGTTCCTCCGTTAGAAATCTATTCACCCAAAACTCTGACGCTTCAAAACATTCGTTAAGAGATTTAAATAAATCCATATGAATTGAGCTGTTTATCCATGTTTATCCAAATTTCCATTTTTGGGTGAATTATCCCTTTAAAAGTAAAAAGAAAGTAGACTGGTAGAATGGTATTTTCTTGTTAAACAAGAAAAGCTCCGATTATATATATGTTTTTCAATAATTTTTTTTTAACTTCGAAAAGTAATTTTTATCCCTTGCAGTTGTTGTCATTTACCGTCTCCACACCTGCTTCCTCCTGAGAATAATATCTTGTCATTAAACCACGGAGAAGTACGAAATTTTGGCAATTTTAATGACGCACAGAATGCAATGCCTCAGAAAATCCGATCTGCTTGTTTACATGACAGTCGCTTTATATCTAATTTATATCTGATTTATTTCCACACATGAATGAGGCCTGAAACCGATCTCGAATATCCGAATGCATGCGTTTTTTTCCTGTTTACACACTCATAGAACACATCCGATCTGTCACATATGAGCAAAAAAAATCACATTTAACTGACAGTGTAAATGAGGCCTTATATAAGCTATGTTTCCATCCAAAGATTCGAATTAAACTTATTCGCTAAACTGGAATATCGCATAAACTTTTGCGAATAAAGCACTGTTTCCATCCAACGAGTCAAAGAGAACAAAATGGTCACTTCCTTTTAAACTGACACTGTAAATCACTTAGAAAACGAGGAGAATCCACTGAATATAATAATTTTCATATATGATAAATTACTTGCGCCTCAGAATGAGCAGATGAAACACAATAAATGCAGTCATTGCTTTCGGAGGCGGATGCTGCTGTTTGGGAATGCAGTTGTGTAAGACAATTGTACAGAAATACTTTAATGACAGACTTTGCGCAGGCTTTTCAGAATGACCAAAACAACATATAGATGCTGTGAACGAGATCGGTCCGCGGCTAGTTAAGTTATCCCGTCTCATAGCGCAAAGTCACATGATTTTTTCGATGCACATGGAGGAATTTATTCGGTAAATGTGTTTCCATCATAGTTTATGCACATTTTTTCTTATTGGATAAAACGTTTATCCTACTCACATGTGTGCATAACTTTTTTTTATGCGCATTTTTAGAATTTATGCGCATCTTGACATTTCCATCCAGCGGTTATTATGCAATATTCCAAAATGCGCATAAAAATAGGTGGATGGAAACGTCGTTTTATATATATATATAATATATAGTTTTGCCAATTTTATTGGACGATATTAGCCTGCCACAAATATATCGGTATCGGCGAATATGCCGCCGATATGTCACCGATATGAGCATTTTTTTTTACAGAACATAAAACCAGATAAAGTTATCCCGTCTCATAGCGCAAAGTCACATGATTTTTTCGATGCACATGGAGGAATTTATTCGGTAAATGTGTTTCCATCATAGTTTATGCACATTTTTTCTTATTGGATAAAACGTTTATCCTACTCACATGTGTGCATAACTTTTTTTTATGCGCATTTTTAGAATTTATGCGCATCTTGACATTTCCATCCAGCGGTTATTATGCAATATTCCAAAATGCGCATAAAAATAGGTGGATGGAAACGTCGTTTTATATATATATAATATATAGTTTTGCCAATTTTATTGGACGATATTAGCCTGCCACAAATATATCGGTATCGGCGAATATGCCGCCGATATGTCACCGATATGAGCATTTTTTTTACAGAACATAAAACGCAGATAAAATGCATGTAAATTGTGTAATTACGTAGTTTGTCCAGCAGAGCGCGCTCCATTGGTTGCTACTGGCGACCTGGATGGAACGCTTTAAAGCTTAAAGGATTAGTTCACTTCTGAATTAAAATTTCCTCATAATTTACTCACCCCCATGTCATCCAAGATGTTCATGTCTTTCTTTCTTCAGGTTTTTGAGGAAAACATTGCAGGGTTTTTCTCTATATAGTGGACTTCAGTGGGGTTCACTGGGTGGAAAGTCCAAATTGCAGCTTCAGTGCAGCTTCAAAGTGTTCTACACGATCCCAGACGAGGAATAAGGGTCTTATCTAGCGTTAATTAATTGTTAAATGCCCTGCCTATGTTACATATCTCTGTCACATCATTATAAGTGTTTGATCACCACATTTGAGTGATCATTGCAAAAAATGTGTTAATGTGTATATATATTCTGTTTATGTATATACTTTATTCTATATATAGTACCAGTCAAATGTTTGGACACACGAATGGGAAAGTGTCCAAACTTTTGATTTGTACTATACTATAATATACACAAAGAATATCGGCCGATATATCGATATCTGCCTTTTTTTTTTTTTTGTACTCCTTAATATAGGTATTCGCCCCCCAAAAACCCATATCGGTCGGGCTCTAATGGAGACCTACATCTGAACCACTGGTTTTTCTCTATATAGTGGACTTCAGTGGGGTTCACTGGGTGGAAAGTCCAAATTGCAGCTTCAGTGCAGCTTCAAAGTGTTCTACACGATCCCAGACGAGGAATAAGGGTCTTATCTAGCGTTAATTAATTGTTAAATGCCCTGCCTATGTTACATATCTCTGTCACATCATTATAAGTGTTTGATCACCACATTTGAGTGATCATTGCAAAAAATGTGTTAATGTGTATATATATTCTGTTTATGTATATACTCTATTCTATATATAGTACCAGTCAAATGTTTGGACACACGAATGGGAAAGTGTCCAAACTTTTGATTGGTACTATACTATAATATACACAAAGAATATCGGCCGATATATCGATATCTGCCTTTTTTTTTTTGTACTCCTTAATATAGGTATTCGCCCCCCAAAAACCCATATCGGTCGGGCTCTAATGGAGACCTACATCTGAACCACCAAGAACACATTTAAAAACAGTCAGAACACTGTATAATTTATATTTAGGTTTGAAGTACTGCTGTTGCTACATTTCACTGGTTACGTTTTCCACATGGACTGATGTTTTTGCTCTTGCGTCTTGTTTTCCAGGTGAAACTGAAGTACAAATATAAAGTGCGAATCTTTCTGGAGGAGAGCATGTCTTTCGGAGTGCTTGGAGAACACGGAAGAGGAGTCACAGAGCATTTTGGGGTCAACGTAAGTAATCTAAACTTCTCTACGGTTTCAGGAACTCGGGTGTAAAATAACGATTCGGCAAAAACTGCATGTGTGTTTTAATTTCAGATTGATGATATTGACCTCATCAGTGCCAACATGGAGAATGCGCTGGCGTCTATCGGCGGTTTCTGCTGTGGACGATCATTCGTTATTGATCATCAGGTATGACTACAAAATAACAATAACTGATTTGCACCATTGTGCATACTTTCTAAAATGACAATCTGTTAAAGTTATATACAGCATAATGTTTACTATAGCGTTCTATTCAACTCCGAAAGACTGCAAAGCTAATGTAAAGTATACGTTATCTTCAACTTTATGGTCTAAAGTCAGAGATATTGCATAGGAATATCCTACATCCAACTTTGAATGGAAGCCAGAAAGCAGAAATCCTAGCTTTAGCCTAATTTTTATTTACATCACCTGTGGCTCACTGTTCATTTTTCCACAGACAATCATTTTGACTCACTGTATGTACATCTGTGAATAGGGGATGTGTTTACAGAAAATACTGGCAGCCGAAAATAACCTGAAATATTCTTGAATCTTAATATTTGATGTTGGGTTTGTCTTTGTATTCAGTAAGCAAAGGATTTTATTAGTCAGCATGTATTTTACATACTCTCAAAATGTTTGGCTTTCTGGTTATTGTTTAAATGATCAAAATCATTTTCTTTTGATGTATGTTTCTGTACATATGATTTCTATATTCTGAAGATAAAACTGTAATTATATACATATGCGTTTTTAAATCTGGACGTAAGAGCACAATCTCCTCAGGTAACCTATAGTCACTGAAATGTGATCCAGATCCCTAGAAAAGCAGAAGCTCTTGCATCAGTAATCCTGTCTGTTAAATAACACAGTTTCTTTAGACTATCTAGAGTCCTCTGATATGATACATTATGCATTATGCAATCCTCTTTACATATGAGTTTTGATACACCAAGTACTGTGATAAGTGATTTATTCTTTTCCTTGCCTATTTGACTTTCATATAACTTCACACGGATCATATCAGATCCATTCTTCCCTTTAGTGATGTGAGGGAAGTGAATCCTCGCGCTCTATTTAAATGCATATGGAGCGTCAATAATCTGAGCAGCTTTTGCAGATTTTCATACAGTCGCTTTCACTGATGAGAAAACGGTCGCTCTAGAAAACTTCAAGTTTAAGTCTTGAAATATATCATAATGATAAGCATAGCAGCAGGCTACAGCAATTACAAGACCAACTTCAGTTGAATATCAAAGACTTCATATAAATATAACATTAAAATGAAAATTAACATTGTAAAGAAATATTTTGAATATGCTGGTGGATTAATGGCCTTGTTTCTTGTTTGGCATTGACACAGTCAATTTTATTGCCTAATTACTTTGAAAAATGCCCCTTAAGACTCAAAAATCAATAACTTACTGTGATAACCTGTGAGTCCAATTTTGGTGAAGATTTGACAATTTGTACTAAATAGTTTTCCCCCAAAGATGCTTAAATAAGTGTTTCAAAGTGTTACAAAGATCCAGTGGTTTATGATTTTATTCAAATGGATATTGCTGACCTTAATGCATGTGGTATTGTTGGAGTCTGCATGGAAAGTTATAAGCATATTTATAATTGATCACTTTATATCATTCTTAAGTGTTTTTTTTTTTTTTACGGAAGCCCGTCTACACCACTGAATAATATTTTTAATTGAAAAGGTAATTGCGACATTTTATCTAAAAATTCTGATTTTTTTCTCTCTCACAATTGCAAGTTTATATCTTGCAATTCTGACTTCATAACACACAACTGCATCTATATATCTCGCAAATCTTAGAAGAAAAGTCAGAATTGTGAGATGATGACTTGCAATTCCAAAAAAAGTCAGAATTGTGAGATTTAAAGTCGCAGTTACCTTGTTTATTTTTAAATTCAGTGGCTTGCATAGTTTTCCCACCAGGTACCACTGTCTCCAAACTTCTCATGTCTGAGTCATTGTGGCCCACCAAGCTTTGTTTAGATACGTGTTGTATAGCCTTTGTGAAAATCACTTCGCTGCTTGCCTTCTAAAGAAGATTTTCTGCTTCCCATCATTGTTGTACTCAGAAATGAACATTAATATCTTATGGTGTGAACTGGCGATTGAACATGAATGTGTTTTCTCATGTTGTCAGCGTCTGTCGGGTCAGGGTTACTGTTTCTCAGCGTCTCTTCCACCCATGCTGGCCTCTGCTGCTATTGAAGCCCTCAACATCATGGAGGAAGATCCAGGTAACAACATTGACATTAACAAAAACAAATGCATTTTATTTTCTCTAGCTATTTAGTATATTATTAACTTTTTCATTTGCTAAATCTACCTCCTCATATATACACGTGGAATATGAGTATTTTCCCTCCTGACTGAGCATTTCTTTTCTGCCTAAGTGTTTCCGCTAACTGAATTGGCTGGACTTTAAAGAGACCCTATGATAATCAGCTGATCCAAACCATATGCAGCGACGCTCAAACATACTTTCATATTGAAAATGGGCATTATTTTTAACCGTATTTGCTAGGCCAGCATTACTATTATTATTAGTCACATTTAGTTAAGGCATTCGGATAAAACCTCATGTATGATAATACTTTTGCTTGGCTAACGTTAAAAGGAAACAAAATCCAGCAGATTTGCACTGACAAGCAAACTATGTCATATCAATGGGCCACTATATCCTTCACTATTTTTGACTTGGGCCAAAAGCAACCATATAGAAACAGCTCCGAGCACCTTGGCGACTAGGGACAGAAATGTAATGAGTCTCTGTAGCGAATCTACATTTTTCTAGTTATGCTCCGCTGTGAAATATTTAATCAGATAGAAGTTTCTGTCTGAAAACGGATTAAAATCCTTATCCTGTAATCATCAATGAATACAGTGAGCTTTCCGGCATCTGGATCTTTTGATCTCTGTTACGTATTTTTAGGCCTAAAACATTCTCGTATGCAAACACGCACACAAATTATGAACAGCAAGTGTGCAGTCTCAATGTACATACTTAATGTGCATTCTTGCATTACTGCGACCTTAACTAGTGGTTGACTGGTATGTTTTTGTTGTTGTTTGTTTTGTAGAGCAAAATGGCCAATATAAAGCTGAAATATGTGATATCCCACTACTTAACTTAAAGAAAGTCGAAAAATTGCTGCAATTAAATTAAATTTATTTGACATAACATTTACTAAAATAAAAAGTATTTCACAAAGTATTTGAAAAAATAATAAAAACAAAGATTATTCTTTAGATATCTGTCAAAATGCTTACAGCACTTATTGGCCAAACAGAAAAATGTTTATTAAAAAATGCCAATATATGTGTAAACCAGAGTAACAGACCTCAGTACTCAAGAGGGTCATATAGTTTTCTCAAAATGCCATGAAACTGTATGTATTATTATTCAGATCAGTAAACTACATGCATTCACTTTCTTGTGTAAAGCATGTTTTGGGCAAAACATCACAGTAATTGCTGTATTTTTTTTCATTTTCTCTCGCAGGCGTTTTCAGGGTGTTACGGGAAAAGTGCAAACACGTCCACAAAGCACTACAAGGGCAAGTCCATTTTACCTCCTTTTTTTCATGAAAAAGAAAAACATTAAACAATTTTTGAAACCAAAATCAATGCTATGCAAGTTATTATGAGCAATAATAATCTAAATGCCAGATATCTCAGAAGTCATTCCTGACCTCATACACCGGTTGGCTGGTTGTGTTTTTGTGGGCGTTAGTGATGATTTCAGTGGTGTTTTTGCAGGACTCCAGGGCTGAAGGTGGCCGGCGAGCCTTTAGCTCCTGCTCTTCATCTGCTGCTGGAAAACAGCACCGGATCCAGAACAAATGACCTGAAGCTGCTCCGAGCGATTGTCGATTACGTACGTTACAACAGCAGATCACAGATAACAAGTCAGTTGTCTTAGTGTGCTTATCAGGGCATATGGCTGAACGTGTTGCTCGTGTAATAATGAAAATAATATTGCCGCAAACAACTTACTTTTGTAATGAAGTATTTACCAGTTCATAAAGAAAATATAGGGCAAAAAACGTTGATCAGTTGGTTATTATCTGGATTAGGGATAGGCGATATGGACTTAAAACTATATTTTCTGGTATTTATTGCAATGACGATATCAATTACGATAATTCGTATGCATCCACTGAGAGAGAAACAAATAAGGTGTTGTGAGCACACACGTAATGTAATGTCGGTTTCATTCATACTGGAAGCTAGAGGGCGCCCTCGCGCAGAAGCTCCACATGTGCATCACAGAAGTAATAACTGATGACGTTCCAGGAAATCCCTAATATGGAGAAAAAGACATATGGAGTAAAAAGAAGATAGAAACGCTTAAGCTGATCAAACATAAGACAATAAACACACACTTGTGACAATAAATGGTTTATCTGTGTTTTTCAAGCCATCTTGGGTATTTTTATAAGAAAAAAGTATATTAGTAATGCAATGCTAATCTCATTCTGTGGTATAAAACCAGGTCTGGTCACAAAAATAAGTTATTTCAAACACTCGACTGATGTTATAAAGTGAATTTGCAGTAGAAGTATGTCAATAAATCTCTTTGTTGGACAACAGGTTTGTAAACGGGCTCATACACATGCAAAACGTTATCGCACACGTGCTTCTGTAGTACGGTACATTTGTTCATTTTTGTCGCACTGCACAGCCCTGACTGTAGAAGAAGCTCCTCGTTTAGCCATATATTCCTCCTCAATTTCACGTCCGTCTTCCGCTATGCGTATGTCTTCGCTCCGCACATATGTCAACAACTAGGTTTTATCTAGGTTTTTATATCGCAAACGATACGATATCGCCCATCCCTAACCTGGATCATGAAAAGTGAACATTAGAGACCAAAATGAAGCTACACTACCATCCAAAAGTTTGAGTTCAGTAAGATTTTTATTTTAATTCATTCTTTTTTTTAAAGAAAGTAATACTTTTATTCAACAAGGATGCAGCACATGAAATGATATTTCACAATATTGCTGTTTTTACTGTATTTATGTTCCTTGTGAACATAAGAGACTTTTCAATAACATCAAAAATTCCGTCGACCCCAAGCTTTTAAACAGTAGTGTGTACAGTTGGAGAAAAATGGTTTTCAGAGATATTTCTGTCGTTGTCGCCACTGTGCATCACATGAAATGCACACAATATTTAAATTGCAGAAAGCATTGCTACACAACATTTACTCCAAATTAAATTTGAGATGTTCTCAACGTAATCAGCCTGCTCAATATAGTTGAGAAGCACAGTGCAGTGTTGAATTGAATAAAACAGCCATGTAAGATGCTCCAGTGTTCAATAAATAATTAAATGTATTTTTATTAATAACTAGAATAAACAATTATTCCATCAAGTTTGATTGTAGGCTGCTTATTGGTGCAACTTAACCATTCAATGTAGAATGTGCTATCAGCATTTACAACCATTTTTAAACAGAGTTTTAGAGTTGGAATTGCCCATTTTATTACATTAATTAACCCTTGGCTATATAACCAGAAAAAGAAAGTAATTTCAGAAGCAGAGAAAGTTTTTAACATTTTAGTTGCTTTAAAACTTATGAAAACAGATTTTTTTTTTCTTGCTGTAGAGAAATGTATCGTAGTAAATGCTGTATAAATAATCTCTTATTTTTGGTCCTCTCTGTAGAGTTTGGAAAGACAGATCGCACTCACTTTGGCTCGATACCTGGACAAAGAAGAGCGTTTTCTTCCACCGCCAAGGTGATTAGCTGTGAGCTGTTTCATCAGTGAAACCTCTCTGAAATCATGTTAAAACTGATGTTTTTGAGCGTGTGTGTCCTCAGCATCAGAGTCGTCGTGACTGTTGAGCAGACGCAGGAGGAGATCGAGAAAGCAGCGCAGTGCATTCGAGAAGCAGCAGTGAAGATCCTGAAATGACGAGAGTCACAGGCGTGACAGAGCCATGATGGTTCGGTGACCTTTGACCCTGAAGACCTGGACTGCACACAACTCGAATGGATGAATACACTGGTTGAACCTGTTTGTATTATATTTATGTTTTCCATACCTGCTGTACAGATAATGTTGATTATTTTAGTCTTCATTTCACATTGAAATCAATGCAGCGCTGGTTCTTCCCGCTGTTTGCAGTTGGCGTGCACCATCAAACCTATTTATGTCTTAATATGACGATGGGAGGTCTTGACTAATCAACAATAAATATGCCATAAAAAATAGAATTATTTTATATATAAAGTCATTTTTATTTACATTCCTTTGTTACCTTTGACCAAAGAGTTGCTTCTTTACACATGAAAATGATTTCACGGTGTTTATGCACTGCCTACGAGTTGTTTTCTGAATAATGCGGTTATTCTTGTTTGGACTCTTGGTAAGTGAATGCATTGTGAGTGCACTGGGTCAAGAGCATACGCTTGCACGCAGTAGTAGAGATATCAAATTTGATCTGGGTTTGAATCTGTCATTTTGTTTTCAAATTATATTTGAAGAATAAAACCCATTTCAGCCTTTAACTCGTATCGTTGCACTAGTTTTTATGATCTTTTTCATCTCCAATAATAAATTGGCTACTGTATCATGTTAGAAAGCTGCAGTGGCTTCAGTCGTCGCTGGACGTTTAGCGTAACTGTACAAACGTCCACCTTCAGCTTAAGGTTCGTGTGTGTTTTTGCTGTAAAATCTGATTTTTCTAAAGTAAATATGAGAATAACTTTTATATTGCTGGTAATATTTCAAGATGAACACGTACTGGACTGAAGCAGCTTAGCTTTACTTGATTATCCAGACATTAGTATTATTATTTTGGTTTTAAATCACGTTAAACTATCAAATATCATCAAGCTTTTAAGTTTTAAGTATGTTTACTTGTTCTCAAAACTCAATCATTCACTTCTCATTAATCGACTAATGATATTTATATGCATCTTATGTAAGTATGCACTATACTACATACTACACTTATTACAAGCTGTAAGAATTTCATCTTACTTTTTTGGCAATTTTTGTTCATTTTAGGCCTCAGAATATCCATAAAATGAGCCATAAAATCCTGATATAGCAAATATGATATTCATCAAAACACTTATTTATATATATATATATATTAGTGCTGTCAAACGATTAATCGCATCCAAAATAAAAGTTTTTGTTTACATAATATGTGTGTGTACTGTGTATATTTATTATGTGTATATAAATACACACACATGCATGTATATATTCATGAAAAATGCTATGTTTATACGTTAAATATGTTTATATATAATATACAATATAAGAACATAAATATATGCATGTAAATATTACTGTATGCGTGTGTATTTATATATACATAATACATATACACAGTACACATTATGTAAACAAACTTTTATTTGGTATGCGATTAATCGCGATTAATCGTTTGCCAGCACTAGTTTATGTATTTACTTATCTAAAGGTTCACTAAACTGTTCAATTAAAAATAGACTTTTCTTTAATTTTATGTCACGTGCTAATATGCTGATTTGCTGCTCAAGAAACTTTTTTTTTTGTACGTTTGTAAATGCTTTAGTTAATAAAAATGTTTAGCTGGCTCATTTTAGAATGTGCATGCGTTCATGTGAAACTGTGTAATGTGCATAATATGGAAAGGAAACGCTGTGCTTTATTTATTTAGTGTTGTTTAATTGTATTTGGTTATTAAATTCTGGCAGCTATGAAAGTATGATCCTCCCGCACAGCTGACAGTCTCATAAACAGAGAAGCAGACAGCCTGTATAGTGAAACTGCATAATTCTCTGTATTTGTGAATTGTCTACATGTGAATTTGAAACGTGAGAGATGTCTGGTCAGGTTTTAAATGTTGAAAACAAGCATGGAACCTCTTTTTTTTTTTAAGAATGGGATTTGATCGATTTTAATCGATTTGATTGATTATTGATTTATTTTTATTATCAATGTTAAAACACTTGCACTGCTTAAAGTTTTGTGAAGATTTATCATTTTTTCTGGATTCTTTAATAATAAAAAAATGTAAAAAAAACAGCATATATTTTATATAAATCTTTTGTAACGACGCAAACGTCCTGACTGTAAATTTTGATTAAATGAATGCATTGTAAGAGGTGAGGTGAGCTAATCATAGACTGAAGACCCAGGTAAACACTGAATTAATCTTTTCTGTTTCTCATAGCATTATTGTTTGTAGTGTGATCAACGTTTGCGTAAGTAGTAGACGTATTGGGGAAGTAACGAAAGCGAACGAAATGACTCCAAAAGATTCGTTCATTTTGCTGAACGAGACTCGAAGGTCCGAGTCGGTAAAATGATCTGAACGTCCCATCACTATTATGAATGCGAGAAGTAGGACAGTGGAATTAAAAAAAAACAAGAGATGTACAGATGGTTTTTTTAAAAAATGTAATTAATTTATTAAAGCAACGGGGTTTTAGAAGGCCGCGTTCAGTGTGAACGGCTCAGAGTGGGAACGTTTGAAAAGGGGCCGCATGCGCGATGAGTTCGTTTTTATTTAAAAATTGGTTGTAAACATTGACAAATAGGCTATAGATAAAAAATAAAAGTGAAAACGGAAACAAAAAGTTGGACAATACAATATTTAAAAATATTAACATTTTGCAGGTTTCTTATTTTTCGAACCGAGTCTTGTTTTTAGTTATTATTAAACTTCTGCCTTCAAAGCTGTCTGTGTTTGTAATGCAAATTCATGACATTAATGTTTATAATTTCTTAATAGGGTATTAGTTAACTAAAACTGTAACTAAATCAAAACTATAATCATATTTAAATTGTATTTGTTTCTCAAACCTTAACAACAAAATTACTAACACTTTATAATGAAAACATAAAACAAATATTCAGAATTTTAAAGGGGTCATATGATGCTGCTAAAAAGAACGTTATTTTGTGTATTTGGTGTAATGAAATGTTTATGCGGTTTAAGGTTAAAAAACACATTATTTTCCACATACTGTACATTATTGTTTCTCCTCTATGCCCCGCCTTTCTGAAACGTGTCGATCAAGGTTTGCAAACTTCAAATCCCATTTCCAATTCACTAATCCTAGCATGCCTAGAAATTCCCGATAACCTTCTTGGAGCGTCGTGACACGTGACCTCTTTAATATTCATTAGCCAATCAACGTTTGCGTCCCAGCGAATCAAGCGGGCCTGATGAATATTAATGAGCTGCGCCTTTGCCGGAGCAGGATTCGCAGATCCGCTTCCCTCCCTCGCGATGGGTCCGTCCTGCGTCCCGAGGAGCTGCAGTTACTCGCTCACTTTTCCACCAGGAGACTTTGGGACGCCTTTGGACTGAGCGGGATGAAACGCGCTATTCTTCTGCAAACGAGCCATCAGAAAGCGTTTCAGTCACTGCACACCTGAGACGCAGCGCGCTCTGTCCGCACGCGCAGACTCACTCATCGCTCGCGCAGAGGTCTGGGAGTTTAAACGCACTGATTCCCGAACCCAGCTGCATCCCGGGAAGCATGCACACACTGAGGATTACAGCCAGAACTCCTCTACTGCTGCTGTGCGTCCTCCTCACAGCATTCACACACGCAGGTAACACTCTCTGCGTTTATGAGGAGCTTGCCTTAAACGGGATGGGAACGCTCTGTTTGTGTGCCTGGAGAAATAACATTGCGAGAATTTATTGATTGATTGATTTGAAGAGTCTCTGCAAAAATAAAAAGTGTTTTTGCTGTCCAACACGCTTTTCGTGAAGTCTAAACCTCTAGTTTATTTACACCATCCAACCAAAGAAATGTTTCATTAAAGTTGCTGCATTCCAGTTCCGTCTTTTTGAAAATGTGAGACGATTTATTATCATATGCATATGCGTTTGGTCATATTTCTGCTCAGTTATTGAATGCATTCTAAGCAGATCCAGGTCATTTTATGCAATGCACCTTTGCTTCGCTTTGATATAATAAAGCAGCGTTTCTGGTTGTAACACAAGTTCAATCACAGTTACACCAGAGCCCTCGGGTTTGTTTGTTGAAATTGGCTGTTGATAATCAGATGCATATTTTGGGAGTGATTTCTGGGTAATTAATTTCCATCCCTGCAGGGAGGAGGTGACAGATGTTCAGAATCTGCGCTCTTCTTTGGCCATTTGGCTGGAGTTTAAAGGGGGATGGGTCGTTCCTGGTGTGAATCGTCCTGTGCTAAACTCTGGAGCAGTGCAAGAGCTGAGCTCATTATTGATTAGGCGTTCCTGCACGCACAACACCACGTGACTGATTCATGTTCATCAGTCTTGCTACTTAGTGTTGGTCTGTAAGTGTTTGAGCACAACTACTACTTTCACCTCAGGCTTGAACGCGTTTGCAGTGTAGACGGCTTAGGGGCGTTCACACTGAACGCGTTTTTTGCATTTATGAACTAGTGTTGGGTCGTTCATGAACGATTTGTTCATTTTGAACGAATCTTTAATGTGACTCGGGATGAACGAGTCGTCTCGGGGAGTGATTCGTTCAGTCGCGCATGCGCAACATCCTATAGGTTCTGTACTGGGTTTAGTCAAGTAGTTCACCTGGTTCCAGTCTTCGGGTTTGAGTCGTTCGTTCATCACGTGACAGCCCAAACCCGAAGACTTGTAAGAGGTGAGGTGAGCTAATCATAGACTGAAGACCCAGGTAAACACTGAATTAATCTTTTCTGTTTCTCATAGCATTATTGTTTGTAGTGTGATCAACGTTTGCGTAAGTAGTAGACGTATTGGGGAAGTAACGAAAGCGAACGAAATGACTCCAAAAGATTCGTTCATTTTGCTGAACGAGACTCGAAGGTCCGAGTCGGTAAAATGATCTGAACGTCCCATCACTATTATGAATGCGAGAAGTAGGACAGTGGAATTAAAAAAAAACAAGAGATGTACAGATGGTTTTTTAAAAAAATGTAATTAATTTATTAAAGCAACGGGGTTTTAGAAGGCCGCGTTCAGTGTGAACGGCTCAGAGTGGGAACGTTTGAAAAGGGGCCGCATGCGCGATGAGTTCTTGTTTTTATTTAAAAATTGGTTGTAAACATTGACAAATAGGCTATAGATAAAAAATAAAAGTGAAAACGGAAACAAAGAAAGTTGGACAATACAATATTTAAAAATATTAACATTTTGCAGGTTTCTTATTTTTCGAACCGAGTCTTGTTTTTAGTTATTATTAAACTTCTGCCTTCAAAGCTGTCTGTGCGGGGGCGTGTTAGAACGAGGCGTTTTAGGTAGGAGTGGCTGACTCTTAACTTTTATAAAGAATATCTCTTTGGATTTGAAACTTTAGTCTTTGCAACTTTACAGATCTTCTTTATGCACCAAGAGCTTGTAACACTCCAAAGAGAAAGGAACAATTTAAATCACATCATATGACCCCTTTAGTAAAAGTCTAGTAAGTCAGTGATACTAAAATGCACTGTCAGACAGTTGAGATTTGCTATATTGTATGTGAATGTAATGTATGCAGATGAAATTGGATTCAATAAATGTGACCCTGGAGCACAAAAGCAGTGTTAAATCGCCGGGGTATATTTGTAGCAATAGCCAAAAATACACTGAATGGGTCAAAATCATCCATTTTTCTTTTATGCCAAAAATCATTTGTATATTAAGTAAAGATCGTGTTCCATGAAGATATTTTGTACATTTCCTATCGTTAATACGTCAAAACGTAATTTTTGATTAGTAATATGCATTGGTAAGATCTTCATCTGGACAACTTTAAAGATGATTTTCTCAATATTTAGATTTTTTTGCTCCCTCAGATTCTAGATTTTCAAATAGTTGCATCTCAGCCAAATATTATCCTATCCTAACAAACCATACATCAATGGAAAGCTTATTTATTCTGTATTTATTCCGCTTTCAGATGAGGTATATATCTCGATAATAAAAAAAGGACCCTTATGACTGGTTTTGTGGTCCGGGGGTCACATAAGGGCCTTTCGCACCGCAGGAACCTTTTCATAGTAGCAGAACTAATTGTGGAACTACCCACTTTTTGGCGTGTTCGCACCGCCAGAACTGGGAGCGATTTTAGTAACGGACTGCCTTTTTCGAGAACCAAATTAGCTCCTAGTCTGGAGCAGGGTCTAACCAGCACAACTGGTACTAATCGTGACGTAAGTAGACACTGATTGGCCAAACGCGTATGAAAACGCCCTCAACCGCCATGATTTAAAACTCTGTGTAAACGTACTGTAAACATTGTGTCAACTTATTTCGCAAGTATGGAGAACAGCGATAGATGGACGGACGCTGAAGTGCAGGCACTTGTAGCAAATCTAGCACTGCCGGTTGTCGTTGGAGATTCTTAGTCCTCCTTTCCATTCTTTCAGTCGCTTTACGTATACGTCGACATTCCATGTCCATTATTGTGAAACCCGCGAGACACAACAAACACAGCTCCGATCACAGCGTCCTCCATCCTCCTGTTGTTAATGTTGTTCTTCTTTGTTTCTGTTGTTGAACGCCGCGCACAAATGACGTCGCTGTCGACTGGCTTACGTCACTTCTTAGTACACACTGTCGGTGCGAATGCAACCCTTCAAATGGTACTGGGAAATAGTTCCCGCAAAATCGTCCCAGTACTTTAGTACTGTATATTTAGTTCTGGAACTAAAGCGGTGCGAAAGGCCCTATATACAACTTTATATTAAAGAGCAGTGCAATAATAGATGTTACATTTTTGCGATGATATTATAAACAATCAAAGTGTCCGTGTCCAATTTAAAAATGTGTACATTTTAGCTGGGGAAAAAATGGCTCAAACCAACCCAGCTGGTTTAAGCTGGAAGGAGCTGGTTTTAGCTGGTCTCTCAGCCTAAACGGCTAAAGAAGTGGTCAGAACCCCTTTAAAACCAGCCTGCAGACCAGCTATGATCAGCTAAATGGTCTGCATTGGTTACGTTCGGTTGAGTCTTCATCATCTGCTGGATTGTCATTGCTCATCTTCAGTCTTGTTGGGGGTGGCTGTGTTTCTGCTGTCCGCAGGAGGTTCAGCTCTTCTGACTCACACTTTCAACCATCAAAAAGGTGTTGGAGAGCTTCAACAAGCCCATTGACATGCTAATTGCTTCACTTGCTAATAAGAGTCCCTGAAGCCACAGACAACTGAATCCGCTTCAAACAATGCAGAGTAGTGGGCTTGTGTTTTCAAACAGTCAAGTCTTTATTTGCAGATCCTTCGCTGTAATGCCTTCTCCTTTGAGCTTAATGCCTGCTCCTTTCAGCCGTTTGCATATTTACACTTTCGAGTTTTTGGAAGTAAATGCTGAATGAATGTGTTGATCATTAAAAAACAAAAGGGGCTGGTGTAAGGGAGGGGTTTTAAACTATTTTCAAACCCCCAAATATCACGATGACCCCCTTTAGAAGGAAGCCTTTTCTAAAATATAAAGAGGAGAGGAGAAATTTACATGGACATGCTTGTAGAGTTACCCAGAGTTCAGTCAGTTAATGCAGCGCTGACCAGGGCAAGAGGAAAATCTTCAAAGCGCCCGTCATTAAAAAAAGGGCGCAGTAAGGCAGCTGATCCTATAATACTTTTGGAAAGAGCCAGTTTAGCCATGGGAAAGACCTCGTCAATTAGTGTGAGAAAAATACCCATGTTGTTCACCTTGATGTTCGTCATTCTGGTTCTGCAGTTCCTCTGTAACCTCGATTAAACGTACATGCCTCTTATTAAGGAGGTATTTATATTAAAAAGGGTTTACCATAAACAAAGTTTGGGGTCGGTACGTTTTTGTATTTTTTGTATTTTTTTTCCCATGTGTTTGAAAGAAGTCTCTTCTGCTCACCAAGGCTGCATTTATTTGCTCAAAAATACAGTAAAAATAGTAATATTGTGAAAAATTATTACTATTTAAAATAACCGTTTTCTATTTCTGTAACATGTTAAAATGTAATTAATTCTAGGCTACCACTAACGACTATTTTTATTTCGATTAATCTATCGACTAATTTATCGATTAATCTGTTAATCTTAACGATTAATTTCCTACAAAAAGTTCAAACCAAATGAAATCCAAATTTCTATGAAATCCTTTTTTGAAAGCAAAAGTAAAGTGCAAGAAGCAAGTGTCCGTCTCGGAGCCCAAATCACTGAAATCAGAGTTTATAGAGTATTATAGAGTAAGAATGGCAACATGTCCACGTGTTCTAGTCTACTAATAATACAATTATAATCAAAAAACACTTTTTAAAGGAGTATTTACCAGAAATTTTATTTAGAAGAAAAATGTAAATGTGCATTATTTCTGAAAAAAAAAACTTTTTAAAAAAATAGTCAATTAATTGGAGATGCTTTTGATTATTAAAATTTAATGGAACCATTAAAATGGAATCCAGAAAATAATGGAAAACAGAATTTGGTAAAGATAAAACTGTAAAACTCAATTAATTAAACAGGCTTTTTGATTAATAAAATTTAATTTAACCATTAAAACGGAGTATAGAAAAATGAAAATGGAAAAAAAATGAATTTGGTAATAAAACTGATTCATAGGGCCCTATAATTTTTTTGTGGTAATAAAAATATATGTAAGTGAACAGTAGCCTTTAAAATTACTTAAAATACATATATAATAGCAATGAGGCAATAATTAGTTGAAATAAAGTGTCAAAAGCAAGAAATCATTGTTTTATTGAACAAAACTGTTAAAGTACATAATGTATTATAAACAATAGAGCTAATGTACAGTACGCATTACAAAGACCTGCAGGGGGCGCCAACGGCCTGATGATTGTTTTTACACATTACTGTGCGATCTAACACTTGTTTAATATAGACCAAGCGCCATTTAATTCAAATATCCACTTAATCTTTTTGGCCATTTCTTTAGGACAGAATGCTGTAGCCACCGTAATTAAAAGAATATGTGGACATCATAACGTGTAAACTCAGAGTGAGGGTTTGAGCTTTTATATTGAAACCGCGATGTATTCTCCTGTGTTCGCGTAGATTTATAAATGATTTACCTTACAAATCTGATGAAATGGCACACGTTGTGTTCCCAGATGAACGTTATAATAAACCCAAACTCACAACAACATGCAGAGATGGAGTTTGAGACGCTCCACACGTGTAAATGATAACCGTTCCTGTGAAGCCGCTGTGTGACGCACGTACTTATCCTACACGCATGTACATAATTAAAGCACATATACTGTATTAGAACTGCATTGCATATAATTATTTAATTAAATCGTAGCGTTTGTGAGTTCACAGTTATGCTTAATTGTGATTTTTAAATGGGTTTAATATATCACGCAGCCTTGGAATACAGACTAATAATGTGTTTTATGGATTCTCGTCTGTGAAATGCGCCACTTCCGGTATTTTGCCGGTTAGTCGACGCGAGCAAAATGAAGTCGAGGATTTTTAAAAATCGAATAGTCGAATAAAATCAACGAATCGCGACAGCCTTAATTAATTTCTGTGATCAAAGCTGAATTTTCAGCATCATTACTCCAGTCTTCAGTGTCACATGATCTTCTGAAATCACTCAATTTGTGTTGTTTATTATTTTATGTGGAAACCAGGATATTTTCTTTTCAGGCTTTTTTCATGAATAGAAAGTGCAAATGAACAGCATGTATTTTTTGTAATGTAAAAGTATTTATTTACTGTCATCACCTTTGATCAATTTAATGCATCCTTGCTGAATAAAAGTATTCATTTCTTAAAAGAAAAGCTTACTGAATTTTTGAATGCAGTGTGAACTTAGAAGTTGAAAGCAATATTTTAATGAATGGTTGTTTGATATGTTTTAATTAAATAAAGGAAAAAATGAGGAAATAAACACTTCTGAATCTAAATATTTTGTAAATATTTCTAAGTACACTTATATTTCTAAATAAAATGCATTGTAGGAATGGCTGATATGCTTTGGTTAGGATTCATACCATGCACTTTGAGGCTTTATTCTGTATATAATTATATAACTGACCAGTAAAAAAAACCGACAGATCAAGACTAGTATTAAAAATGCCATTTTATGGTAATTGCAAGATGGAAACAAATGTGAAAAAGCGAAATGGAAATGAGTTTTGGTGGACCGATGAATGCAAAGCAGATGATTCAGTGCCGCAGATGAAAACGCTTTCGCTGCTGTCCAGAGAAAGAGACATCAGAAAGAGGAACTATGTCCCTGATTGCCAAGCTGCGGTTGTGCTTGTGGAATGGAAATGTTTTTGTATCATTGAACCCTCGCATCCCTAATCCAAAGCATCTCTAATCAAACCGTAGCAACAGAGGTCTGCACCAGCGGCACCTTCCTGAAGAAGGCGAGGTGTTTGGAGGAAAACCTTTATTGCAAAGAAGTTATTAGCTTTGTATAAAGTATAGAAACATAATGCAATAGCAAAATGATTTATTTTTTGCTGATTTATACCATAAAATATATTACTCTGGGCAACTGTTTTGTGATGTGATGACAGACTTCTCTTGCATGCTACATTGCTGTTTTATGCATTAGTACATTAAGAGCGTGCCTTCACGGTCGGCTCCACGTTGGTCCTTTTTTAGCAGCATGAAAACAAAACTAGGGGTGCTCCGATCAGGATTTGAGGCCGATCACAGAAAGCAGTATCTGCCGATACCGATCACCGATACCGATCTTTTTAAAGCCTTCTTTTTATCATTTAAAACTATTTATAGTGATTTTTAGACGTTTATTCAGGGCCTGAATTTCATTTTTGAAAACGGTGGGAATTCCCCTCTTAGGTGACTCTTGTGAGAGGGGAAGCAGCTTTCACACAGGAGTTCGTTACTGAGCCGTGTTTACCACAAACAACATTTATACATTATTTTGATTTAAAATCCAAACATTGTCACTGAAAATATACTTTTGCATTTAATTCTAGATTTATATATTAAGTTGCTCAAGCAAGTGGCAAAACATTTAAACTACATTTCTTACGTTATCACAAACTTACCATTGATCGAAATAGTCATATAGTCATAGTCGAAATAGTAAATACTCTACTGCCTTTTGCAATTAAATCTTTATTACAAGCAATCATAAAGAACTTTGTTTTCCTGCTCTTTCCCTTTAAACCTAGCTAAAAGCCATACGTGTTGACTGTGAAAAAATACGCACCACATACTCACTGCAAATGGAGTAATGTGAACCTGGCGTTATGTGTGTGTGTGTGTGTGTGCTGCAAGTGTGCATGAGTGCACCGTCTCCAGGAGAGCACGCGAGCACTGAATGGTTAAACGCTGGCGAGAATTAAAAAGTAATGCAATTTCTAAACTTTTTAGTGACGATGTGACACTGCCTCGATTGTGCAAGTGACAATTCCTGTGTCAACTGTGCAGCGTGCAGCTCACTCACACTGCTTGTGAAATTACGTCTCGCACAAGGTTTTCAAATTACTTTATAAGTTAATGAAGAAATATGAAGGTGAGTAGTACCTCACCTTCAGCATTATAATTATTTCACCTGCGCCGGACGATGTCGTGCCAAACCTCTCACGGCAGCGTCATCAGCTTGAGATCGTTTTTTTGAGATCGGCCTTTTTAGAGACCGCCGATCAATTATCCCAACGTGATTATCGGCCGATAGTAATCGGTAGCCGATCAATCGGAGCACCCCTAAACAAAACTGTTTCATATTTTGATTCCGGTCAATGACTAACACGAACAAGACATTTATGGCTTTTCCTGTGTAATCTTTAACATATTACTGCACTCTTCCTTCGTCCTCGGCCTGGAATGCTTGCATTTAAGCATGAACCTGATTAAAATGGAAAAAGAATCGCCCGTGAACCATTGATTTGATACTGGTTATTTAACCACATTAAATCAGAAAGGTTTTTTTTTGTGCAACTTTCATGCATTTTGATTTAATGTGGAAGGAAATATGACTAAGCAGTTTGTTGTTCTCCTAATTTTGCCAAGTCAGATTTTTGGCATAAAATGAACCAGACGTTTGTAGCCTATTCGGTATGTAAGTGCTTACCTAGACGAGAAGCGGCTGTCTGTAGGTTAGAACATGAAAAAGAAGTCAGTGCTGCAATGATAATAGATTACTGCATATACAGACATTTTTTTGCAAGATGTAAACTCAGAATTGCCTTTTTTTTTTTTTTTTTCCTCTCTCTCAGAAATGCAAGTTTGTATCTCACAGTTCTGACTTATGAGAATTGTGAGAAACAAAGTCTGAATTATGAGATTAAAAAGTCTCAGACCTCCATAGATAATGGCTTCACTGTCAAGTAATTAAAACAATTGTAAAAGCTAGGTTCGGTTATATACATTTTCCATCATTTTGTTCCATTCTTTTATTTTTGTGGCCATCAGTGGACTATATATCCGCTCGTATTTGACGTCAGGCGAATGTTCAGCGGTGTGCCAAACATGTCCTGGGATTGTTCTTTCCAAGTCTTTACTCGGTGGAATCTGTGTGACTCCCACCTATGATTTTCTTTGACAGCTTAAGGACCCCGATTCGTCCAAACGCCACATTACACCAACAAGGTGACATTTTTCCAGAGGCCACCCAGAGTTAGATCAGAAATCAACTTTAACGTTGAGCAGAGCCTCAGTACTTCAGCACTAATCTCTCCTTGGAGGAGAAGGACGTTAATGTGGTTGCCTTCTGTTGGAAAATTGGCCTGCGTCTCGGTCTCTGGTGCCACTTATGTTGGAGTTATTTTTTTTCCACTTTGCGTGACCGATAAAAATAGACTATCAGACAAAAAGCAAAATGCTTATTCATGCTGATGTCGTATTCATATGGCAGCACTGAGCTGTATTTTTCATTCGAGATATTAGCTCAGCCAGATGCTTTTGAGAAGACTGGAGCTGAAGAAGCTCACAGACTCGGTGATCAATGCTGGAGAATTGAATTTCATGCAGCTTAAAATGATATTTCAACTTGCAAACAAACAGGTGTGGGGAAAAAATCTACAGAACTTAATATCACATTTAAAATACATTTTTGGGAGATCAAAAGTATTCAGTTACACTGTTATGAAGATTTCATTTGATTTGCATTACAAGCTATCTGAATCTTACTTTTTTTGCCATTATAAATATCATTTGTCTGCACTAAATTGTGTGTTTTTTGCTCCGTTTGCGCCTCCTGAGCTCATACTGGAGCAGGACGATTTATTCAATGTTCTCACTATATCATACTATATGAGCCATAACTGCTTGATGTATCAAATGATACTAAAAAACACATGCGATTTAAATTTTGTAATATTTTGTCTTAAGGTTCCGTAAACTATTCAATTAAAAACAATTTTTTAGATCGTGTGATCTTCAGGTTTAGTTGTTCAGATACAACAACAAAAAAGTGCAGCATTGAAATGTTCATAAACATTATTTCCCAGCTATTGAGCTTCTCCGAGTGTATCAGAGCCTCAGTGCAAGTTCTGGCAGGAACTGCTGTCAGTGCTTTAGACATTTGAGTCTGAGGAATGAAACTGTACCTGGTAAACATCAGCACGTTTTATTTAGTCCAAACAAACATATTTCATGAGGTGTGAATCCTGCTGGGCAAAGCACAGGGAAAAGCAGCTGTGCGCCTCCATAAATACCACTTGATGTGTTTAGATGAGGAAATGGCTGATCCTCTAGCTGATGTGTTTTCAGAAACTATAAGAAACTGCCTTTAATCTAGTGCCTTGTAAGATGTTAATCAACAGTACGTGTGTGTGTGTGTGTGTGTGTGTGTGCATGCCTGCAGGCAATGTTGGCAGTCTTTCCTAAAGAGAAAAGAGGGTCAGAAAGCTGTGTGCTCAAAAGGGAGGGTTGTGGGTGTAACTTGCAAATATGGATAAAAGGAAGATTGTAGAGTAAAGATGACTTTCAAGATATGACATTGAACAAACATCCACTGAACTAGATGTTCAAATCAAGACATGTAAAAAAAAAAGCAGGTTACTCATGTTAAAGTTTATTTTATTTACAATTTTTTCCCCCCTATTTTCATTTCCCAGGAGTAGAAAGAAATGTGTAATTGCTGTGAGGTGGTGTACTGGTTTTGACACTCCAATGCATTGATTTAAAAAAAAAAAAAAAAAAGTCAAAATTCAACAAACTGAAAAAAGAAAAATGTGTGTGTGTGTGTGTGTGCATGCCTGCAGGCAATGTTGGCAGTCTTTCCTAAAGAGAAAAGAGGGTCAGAAAGCTGTGTGCTCAAAAGGGAGGGTTGTGGGTGTAACTTGCAAATATGGATAAAAGGAAGATTGTAGAGTAAAGATGACTTTCAAGATATGACATTGAACAAACATCCACTGAACTAGATGTTCAAATCAAGACATGTAAAAAAAAAAGCAGGTTACTCATGGTAAAGTTTATTTTATTTACAATTTTTTTCCCCCTATTTTCATTTCCCAGGAGTAGAAAGAAATGTGTAATTGCTGTGAGGTGGTGTACTGGTTTTGACACTCCAATGCATTGATTTAAAAAAAAAAAAAAGTCTAACTTCAACAGACTGAATAAAGTAAAGAACCAAAAAAGGTTTCCATGTTAAAGAAGGTAGAACACGGCCATCTATTACATGAACCAATGGCTGTTTGATTGTTTTTAAAGCAATAGTTCACCTAAAAATGAAAAATTGTTGAAAGATTACTTGCCCTCAGCTCATCCAAGATTAGGATGAGTTTGTTTCTTCGTCAGATTTGTAGAAATGTAGCATTGCATCAGTGTCTCAGCAATGGATGCTCTGCAGTGAATGGGTGCCGTCAGAATGAGAGTCCAAACAGCTGATAAAAACATCACAATAATCCACAAGTAGTTTTGAACCACTGAATCAAACTCCAAAGCACCTTTTGTTTTCACCAGATTTATTCTGAACAATGACTTAACTGTGAAAATCTCATACCGTATGATAATCGTCTCAGAAAATATTACGGTATATAGCCTATTAAACGATCATCCTTATCGGTAACAATGACTCTTAAAAGAATAAGAACAAGTTATTTGAGTGAACAAATCTTTTATCACAACATACTTGGAACCATTTTAACGAAAGTATTGAAGTCTCCCTTATTCTGAAAAAAAAACTCATTTCGTTTAAAAAACCTTATGTATATCTATATCACTAACATTTTAATTAATGTTTTAAAATGTTATCAAATGAAAATGTAACAACTTTATTTTTGGCAAACTTCTGCACAACAGAGGTAGGCTATACTAAGTTAAAACAGACAAACATGACGTTCCTTAAAAATTATGTTTAAATAAATTCATTTATTATAAAGAATATTATTATTGTTGTTGTTATAACTTTGAAGTACAATGCTAATATATTTCTGTCATAATTTCAAGTTAAATCAAACGTTTATTTTGACGGGTTGTAGCGGAGCTTTGAGTTTCAGAGTGTATTTGACGATGCTTTTTCTCAAATAAAACTAGGAAATGTTTAAGTTTTCTCTCAGAGCAGCTCTGCTGGTGTTCATGTTCATGTAGACGCTGAAAACACCATTATGCATACTTCAGTGTGCAGTAACTAAAACGGCATCACCCAGAGACATGCAGAGCAATTATTAATATAGCGGTCTCTTCGTGCTTTAATATTCACAGACACGTATCGTATCTATTTTTGATTTATCCATCCATCAGACTGTGCGTTTTACGTGACATCCTCGTTATACTGTAAACTCCATGTTCACGACTGCACCGGGATTCCCTCTGCATCACGGAAACATACGGCCTTAACTTATAACTTTTTATAAATGCGACACACCTTTATCTGCACGGAGGGATGGTGTCCGTGAATATGAGCGAAGATGTTGGATGTATTGCCTGCTTTTGCAGCCACTTTGCGTCCATATTTTTTGCAAATTGGATCCGTCCTCAAGGACAACCCCGCGATCGTTTTTTTTTTTATATCCAAAGTATTACCATACTGCAGATTTTTAACTTTTTTTTTTCGGCGGGGATGGAGATTAGATATAGTCTGTCATTTTCTCCGCTGTATGTGCGTGTAAGCAGCCAAGTGAATGCAGAGTGAAGCGGCCGAGCGGAAATAAGTTGTATATGCGCGGGTGAGAATTTTTTTTTTTCCATTCATTGTTTTTTAAAACCGTAGATATGCAAATGTTTACGGTATGATAACCGTGCACGTTCAAACCGTGGTATACCGGTATATCGTTACAATCCTACTGGCATATAACTGAAACAATCAAAAACGCAATAGGTCAAAAACTATTTTAGCGTGCGTTGTGAGTTTCGTAGTGCAAAAACATCAATTTTTATGAATGGCACTTAAATAAGACATTGGTAATTCCTGTAGATCTTACATGCTAACAGGAATTTACGAAACGTCCTTCCCTCGACCTCTCCCACAGAAAAAGAAACAAACGTCTAGCTCACCTGTCCAGATAAAGTTTGTGTTTGTGATCCTTACGCCTTCATGAATCAAGGATCTGTAGAGAAGCTTGCGTCGAGGCTGCTGGAGAAATGAAGCGTGTTATGGCCGTCAGCCAGCGATTGATCCGTGCGTTCATCACGCATCCGTCAGCGAGGCCTGATTCACCGCGGATCACTGCACTCCTTCAGGTGACGGAGCCCACAGATACTGATCCTCCGAGCCTCTCAATGAGATGAGCCAAGAAACTAATAACCCAAAGGCATGTTCTGTTGGAAGCCAGAAGCACACTGCTAGGAAGGAATTTATTCAAAATGCATTCGGTTCATAATCCGCACTGACAGGAGACGCTGAAATATTCTAGCCCAAGCGGTCATGGTGGTGGATATACGGTGTGGTTATTTCAATTTAATTTTTTGGTAAATACAAATTCTATTACCAGCATAAGAAAAGTAAGCACAAGGGAAATACCCACACTGTCACAGGGATATTTCACCCAGTGGAAGCCCATTTCCGCCATTGGGGAAAAAAATAAAAATAAAAAAGTAGTTGCAACTTTTTCCTCGCAATTCTCACTTTATTTCTTGGAATTGTGACTTTTATTAAAGAAAAAAGTCAGAATTGTGAGAAAAAAGTTGCAATTACCCAATTTACCTGCATATAAACTAGCAATTCTGATCAATAAAGTCAGAATTGTGAGATTTGTCAATTGCGAGAAAAATGTCGCAATTACCTTTTCTGACTTTCTGACATTATTTCTCAGAAAAGTTTATATCCCACAATTCTGAGAAATTGCGACCTTTTTTCGTGCAATTTTGACTTTTTTTTTCTCTCTCAGAATTGCAAGATATAAACTTGTGATTCTGAGAAATTAAGTCACAATTCGGGGTTTAAAAGTCAGAATTGTGTGGGGGGGGAAAAAGTTGCAATTACCTTTTTTGAGTTTTTGTCACAATCCTGAGAACAAAGTAAATTTCAAGAAGAAAATCAGAATTGTGAGATTTAAAAAAAAAATAATAATAATTTTAATTATTTTTATTTTTTATTTTTTAATAATTCAGACATCATGGAAATAGACATCCATATCACTCCCCAAAATGGTATTTAAAGGGATAGGCCTAGTTCACTCAAAAATGTCATTAATTACTCACCCTCATGTCGTTCCAAACCCGTAAGACCTTCGTTCATAGTTCATGTGTCATCAGGTGTTCAATCGTAATTTTACGAAGCTACGAGAATACTTTTTGTGCGCAAAGAAAATAAAAAATAATGACTTTATTCGATAATTCGTTTCCACCCTGGTGCCATTGTGGAGAGTATCACATACATAGCGTATGCTGTTCTGTGCCAGCTGTGTCACGCGGATATGTTGTTTACGTTCAGATCAAAGCGTAAACCGCGTATCGCGTACATACGTTGTTTACGCATGTGATACTCTTGAAAACGGCGCCAGCGTGACGTTGAGGAAAAGAATTGTTGAATGACGTCGTTATTATGGTCATTTTCCTTTGAGCTATTTTTGCTCAAACTCTTTAATAGAATTGTCGTTTCAAATGAACTGCAACAAAACAGAGTTTCATATGGAGAGTCCAAGATTTTCTTACATAAGCTTTGAGCGTTAGCGCTGCTCCAAAAGCTTCGACCGTAATCCCTAATGTTTGGGCCGTAGGATATGTTTGTTTTCAATATTCAGAAGAGAAGGAGCTTTCAAAATAATAACCGTAAAGGGAACGGGTTGTGAAGGAGGCAGATTTGCTTTCGGGGAGCAAAAATGTCAACAATTCTGTGTTTTTCTGTCAATATGGGGTGCTGTGTGTACATTAATGAGGAAAAAATTAACTTAAATGATTTTAGCAAATGGCTGCAATATAACAAAGAGTGAAAAATTTAAGGGGGTCTGAATACTTTCTGAATACTTTCAATACGTACCCACTGTATAATTGTACATAAATTGTACATACATTTCTATTTAAAACTTTATATTAATAAAAATATTCTTTATTGAATACTTTTTAAAATTTAATCCAAAACATTTGAAGCAAAATATTTTATGAGAATGGGAAATTTTGTATTTAACATTTAAAAAAAAAATTTTTTTTTAATGAACTACAGCGAGCATTATGGATGATGTGATGAAATAAAATGAATGACTTGCATTTATTTATTTTTGGCAAAATCTTCAAATATATATAAATATATTTTTATACATAAATTGTATATACACTACAGGTTTTTTCAGCAAGGACAAAAATAAATTGATTAAAATTGACAGTAAAGATATAATGCTACAGAAGATTTCTATTTCAAATAAATGCTGTTCTTTTGAACCTTTTATTAATCAAAAAATCTTGTAAAAATGTATCACTCTTTCTAGGGCTGCACGATATATCGTTTCAGGATCGATATTGTGACGTGCACATCCGCAATAGTCACATCGCAGGATGTGCGATGTTTAGTATACTGATCGTTATTTATACTAATTGTCGCCCCGCGCTGTCTACACTGGAAAGCAACCGTTGCAAATCCTTTGAACTTTGTGTCAGTTGTACGTCATAAAAAGAACGAGTGATTTACTCTCGGGGATTTGCCGTGTTCAGTGTAGACAGCATCACTGATTATAATGGGTTCTATTGTATTTTGTTGCGCTGCGCCGCTCGCGTCCGGTGTAGACGCGGTGAGAGCCACGCAGATGCACGTGAACTCTGAATTCCGTTCACTTCTGTGTCTATTTGTGCCTGAAATGCCAAAATGCATGTCTCTGCAAGTATCCTTGTAAACACGGTTGCTCAAAAAAATCTTGTAAAAATTTATCACTCTTTCTAGGGCTGCACGATATATCGTTTCAGGATCGATATTGTGACGTGCACATCCGCAATAGTCACATCGCAGGATGTGCGATGTTTAGTATACTGATCGTTATTTATACTAATTGTCGCCCCGCGCTGTCTACACTGGAAAGCAACCGTTGCAAATCCTTTGAACTTTGTGTCAGTTGTACGTCATAAAAAGAACGAGTGATTTACTCTCGGGGATTTGCCGTGTTCAGTGTAGACAGCATCACTGATTATAATGGGTTCTATTGTATTTTGTTGCGCTGCGCCGCTCGCGTCCGGTGTAGAATGATACGCAGGGGCACGTGAACTCTGAATTCCGTTCACTTCTGTGTCTATTTGTGCCTGAAATGCCAAAATGCATGTCTCTGCAAGTATCCTTGTAAACACGGTTGCTCGTGGATTAGGTGACGGTAAACAATTGATAAAGAAAATGGATGTGTAACAGTATATTGGTTCACAGCAGTTTATTGTTCCTAAGGCTTTCTGTGTCATGAATGTTAATCAAACAACAAAGTACATGGAGAAAAATCACTTTTGTAGCTTTAACACATATTTATTAGATTTAATTTATACAGTGAAGACTATGCAGTGTTTTACATTTGATTATTCAACCAGTACCTGAATACTGTTAGATTTTTCCAGAAAAAATATAAAGCACTGTTTATTTCATTTATATCTTCGTTCTATTATATTTATGTATGTTTGTAATTTGTTTATTTTTCTATGCTGATTTACTCACCTACAGATAATCACCCCAATCATTGATTATTTTTTTTTCCAAATAGAGCTTTTCAAGTCATCTGGTGTTTTTTGGTTTGGTTTTTTTATATCGCAATATATATCGCAGAAATACAAAATATCGCAATGTGAGTTTTTTTCCAATATCGTGCAGCCCTAACGGTTTCCACTAAAAATATTAAGCAGCACAGCTGTTTTCAACATTTATAGTAAATGCATATCTGCATATTAGACTGATTTCTGAAGATCATGTGACAATGAAGACTGGAGTAATGATGCTGAAAATACAGCTGCACATCACAGAAATACATTACAGTTTAAAATATTTAAATATAAAAAATATTACTATTTATACTGTATTTTTCATGAAATAAATGCAGCTTTGGTGAGCATAAGATACTTAAAAACGTTTAAGAACATTTTAGAAATATTCCTGACCCCAAACTTTTTAAAGGTATGTAATTAGGTCTCTATTTTATTTTATTTTTATATTTTAAATTATTTTATTTAAAATTTACTCTTTTTTTTTTTTTTTTTTTAGATTTTTATGATGTTTGTTGTTTATTTTTTTTTTAAAATTTTCTCTTTTTTTTTTTTTTTTTTTATATATTTTTTTGGAGCCTTCAGTTTCTGCCAGGCAAAAATCATAAGTCTGATCACTTACAAAAGTAATAGCACTCTTCTCAACCAGTTGAATATTTTGAGGTATCATTCCTGTCTGTAGCACAAACAGTGCAAACTATACAAGTTAGAAGTCAATGTTGGTTCAAATCTTGTGCGTTTGCACTAGCACCACTAATGAGAACCTTCTAGAAAGCCAAGCGATGCTGGTCATTTTATCAGTAAGATGGCCTCAAACGTTTGGGCCTTAATGGAACCCAGACAGTGAAACTAGATGTGCCTCTATTTATTGAAAGTGTACACAATGACATCTGTGTTTAATTTCTCGGCCGGTGCAATCATTCGTGGCTTATGAGCTTTCTCTCGCTCACTTTCTCTCTCGTGCGTTTGATGTCGTGATGTTTACAGTTCCCTTCTCTCTGATTGAAATCAGCACAAATGCACACATCTCCCCTCAAACCTTCCCAGGGTGGAGTTTAAACCTGAAGATCGGTGGTCAAGCAGTTGTAAATCGATCTTTTCGCCCGGTCTAGACGCCTTGCACGTGTTCTTTGAGCACAGTTGGAGGCTTTACCGTAGTAATAAAGACCAGATGATGCCGGTCCAAGTCCAACTGTAGTGACTCATGTTAGACGTTTAAAGAGATATCACCCAAAAAATGAGGAACATCATCCTTGGCATTCTGTCTTCGATATTATTTTCTTTATTCAATAAAATCTGAATGTCCGAGCTGTTATTTTCCATTCAGCAAAAGTGGATGGTGATCTTATACTGCCAAGAAACATTTCTTTCTTCTTTTGAACACAAAAGACCATATTTTGAAGAATGTTGGTAACCAGACAGTTGACGGTAGCCATTGACTTCCTTTTTGTTTCCATATTATGGAAGTCAATGGGGACCAGAAACTCTTCGGTTACTAACATTCTTCCAAACACCTAATGTTGTGTTCAACAGAAACTCATACAGGTTTGGAGCTACTTGAGGTTGAGTAAATGATGACACGATTTTCATTTTTGGGTGGGGTTCTCTATTTTAATATTTATTTCATGGTCTGTCTGAATACTGGATTCTGATTGGCTGGCAGGTATGCAGTAAAACCGTTTAATGCACAGGTAGTTCCAAGTCAGTTTATTCATCGTTCTATATTAATGAATATTACGAGCCGTAATTGAAGAAAATAACTTATTTTTATCCTTCTGGTCAAATATTGCACTGAAAACATCATTAACAGCTTTAACTTGTCAATGCTGGCAAATGACCATGGTATAAGCGGCATAATGCACGGCTAACTCGCGGAGATAACCACCACGTCGTGCATTAAAATGGTTTTAAATGTTAATTAAAATCCCTTACAATATATCATTACTCCAGTCTTCAGTGTCACATGATCCTTCAGAAATCATTTTAATTCGCTAGATTGCTGCTAAAGAAGCATTTCCAATTATTCAGTATTGAAATTTATAGTACTGATCAATATTTTTGTTTACAGGATTCTTTAATAAATCGAAAGTTCAAAAGAGCAGCATTTATTTGAAGAAAATAAATCTTTTTAAAACTTTATAAGCAAAAAATATGAATTTCTCTCGTTAAAATCTTTCGAATGATGTATTTTAAAGATTCTAACCAGTGAACCTTAGATTTCCTCCGAAACAAAAAACAACCTTAATTTCTAAATTAATTTTAATTAATTAAAAACTAAATTAATTAATATTACTGTCCCAAACTTTAAAAAGCATAAATCACCATCCACTTTTGTTAAATGGAAAACAGAAGCTTTGACATTCTGTGTAACGTTTCCTTTTGCGTTCTACAGATTTTATTCTCTTGTTTTTCCTCTCATTCAAATATGTTTAGATTATTCTTTTCAAATGCTTGAGTTCAAATATTGTATATCGTGTTTGTTCAGTGTTCTGGTTCTGTTAATGTCCCGATGTAGTGATCTTATCAAGGCTTTGACAGCAAGCAGAGCAGCTTATATGAATGCTCTTTTAAGTGGAAAGCCCTGATCTGATCAGGATCATGATACGGGATTGTGTACAAGCAGGGATGACGAGCCACGTCAAACTGAGAGGTCTTTGCCCCTCTCCAAGTAAGGTAGGATGAGGCTTCAAGCCTTTATAAGTAACCCTTTTTAGTTCTCATTATCAGACAATCATCCAACGGTGGCAATAAAAGGAGTCTGGGTCTAGGCTTTGCTGGGTCTAATTACAGGCTTGTCTTTGTGCAGATCTGCATCTCCGAGACGCTCTGTTAAAGCATTAGTGTACAGTCAGGGTGACTCGGATACATTATTCCCCCTCCTCACTTCCTGCGCCTGTGTTTCTTTCACCTCGCTTTTGCTCTTTAAAGGGGTCGTATGATGCGATTCAATTGTTTCTTTCTCTTTGGAGTGTTACAAGCTCTTGGTGCATAAAGAAGATCTGTAAAGTTGCAAAGACTAAAGTCTCAAACCCATAGAGATATTCTTTATAAAAGTTAAGAGTCAGCCACACCTACCTAAAACGCCTCGTTCTAACACGCCCCCACATGTCTACATCACTATGTGGGAAGATTTGCATAACGCCGCCCAAATGCTCACGCAAAGAAAGAAGGTGTAACTTTTATTCTCGCTCTAGTATTGTTGTTGCCGCTGCCGCCATGTCGTGAAGACGCTGTGCTTTGTTGTGAAAGCGAAACTACTTCGTTTTTTTCCAAAAGAGGACACGACTAGAAATCAGTGGTTAAGTTGTATTTACAACACTGTTCCAGAACACTTCAACCCAAATATTCAGATGTGTGCAGCACATTTTATGGAGGACTGTTTCCTGATCCTGGGAGAGTAGACTACAATGCCGACTGTTCTGACTCAAAGACTGTAAGTACGTTTTTTTTTTTTTTTTTTCATATTTAACGGATTTGCCACTGATGTTTCAAATGCGAGTTTTGAGCAGTGTAGAGTAGCGCTTGTTGTTTGTCATTTCTCCGATCACAAATGCAGACAGGGTTTTATGTTTACGCGGCGTGATGCAACGCAACGCGTAAAAAGACAGTATAAGTCATTACAATCCGTAATTATGTCCCCACTGTATGCAACAAATGCCTCGTTAATAATGGGTTTTATTGGTTTTGTCTCGTCCTGCCGTGAGACGGCATCACAGTATGTGAGGGGCGTAACATTTCCGTCTCGCGCTTGAGGTATTCGGCCAATCACAACGCACTGGATAGTTGGCCAATCCGAGC
>NW_015505817.1:211440-227800 GCF_001515645.1 Sinocyclocheilus grahami
AAACACATTTCATTACACCAAATACACAACATAATGTTCTTTTTAGCAGCATCATATGACCCCTTTAAGCACTGTCATAAGGTCATAAGGGGCTTTCGCAACCAATTTCTCCCTCGGGCCGTTTTCCTGGTTGTGTTCGCACCGGCAGCAGGAGCGGCCGACCGGCCGACAGCGATGTCTTTTTATAACAGAGATGGAGAGATGTAAACGCACAATTTATGCGACTGCAAGAGCAAAAAGTTGGGCTAAGAGGATAATTTTTTTTATGACAACTTGCAGTGTTACATATCATCGACGCTGAGAAAAGAACACAACACTGCAGACAACAGGTAAACACCATTATCGCTGTTTTCCGTGTTCGTGGAGTAAATGTTTACATGGCTTTTTAAAAATACCGGGTGGCCGGTGTTTCGCGTGCATTTGGCCAATCAGCATACACTTACGACACTGATAGTTCCTATAGAACCGTCTTAGACCCTGCTCTGAAGTAGGAGCTAATTTAGTTCCTCCAAACAGTTCCTAGAACTAAAAACAATAAACCGATTTATTAAACTATGCATCAATATCTCTATTCTTTGTGCTTTGAACTTCTCTATGCGGAGCGCTGTGACTCCGTGTTGCTTCAAGAGCATCATTCTGAGCACGGGATGCGCATAAGTGCTTTGTGCCGCTCTGTATTGGAGCTTTTCGTATTATAATACTTTTGCACAATACAAGATTATTTATAGCGTTTCTTGTTCTTTGTTCTGTCCTATAAGGCTATTAATAATCTAATGCATTGCACAGTAATGGAGGCTGCAACATATAGCTAGGACTCCTAACAATCATGTTGCTGCCTTCATTACGGTGTTAAACATTTAAAAGAAATGTCTTTTAATTTTATAGTTTATATTTATATATAAACACATTTACTTGTTTTTCATGAATGTATTTTACAACCATACAAAGAGCAACGTGTAACATTTTACCAGATTTAGTCCTTGTTCCCCACTAAATAATGTTAAATGTTCAGATTTTACAAAATTGTGCTCATGATTTTTCTAGAATAACTTTTGCTGCCAAATTATCCACTAACCTAGTTTATAGTAGTATTTTTTGTTGTTGTCATAGATTGATTATATATTTTTTCATTTGTTATTTTTCATTAAAATTAAGTTGTCTATTTAGTATATTGTGTTTAACACACAAAAGAGTGACGATCAGGTCAACACAGATGTATAGAAATTCTACATTGATTAAAAAAAAAAAAAAAAAACTGCGCTGGTATCGGATCTGATCGGAATCAGCCGATACTCAGAATTTTCTGGATCGGATCGGAATTTTCTGGATCGGATTGGAATAAATGGTATCGTTCCGTCCCTACAATTAGTTTAGTTCAGGTACTAATGAAAAAGTTCCCGCGGTGCGAAAGGCCTTATACACACCTGTCCAGAGCCCCACAGTTTAATGACATAGTTTTGTATTTTTAGACTCCATTTGAGGTTCTGTTTGCTTTTGGGAATACACTGGTTTTCACTTCCAGTCCTGGCGACTCGCTGCTCCGCACATTTTTGTATGTTTCTCTCATCTGACTCACTCGGTTCAGTTCATGGATCTCTCTCCTAACGAGCTGATGATCTGTTAAATAAGGGAGGTAAGCAAAATGTGCAGAGCACTGGACTGGAATTAAGAAACTGAACTGAAAAAAAAAAAACATCTGCCACGCAGCCAATTGAAAGAAGCAAATCAAATGCATTTTTTCCCCTGATGTTTTTAATATATTTTTTTTGAATGTGAGGGAAACAGAGCACAAAATAAAACCATACAATAGCAATTAAAAAAAAATATTTTTAAAACAAAACTGTTATTAATTAAATTCATTAATTTGTGTGTATTTATATAGAAACCTATGTATGCTACAATTTAAAAATTTGGGAGGGGGGGATTTTTGTTGTCGTTTCATAATAAGTCTATTGTGCTCACAAAAGCTGCATTTAATTGATCAGATACAGTAAAACAATAATGTTGTGAAATATTACAATTAGAAAAAATGACTTTCTATTTTATGTTTTAAAATGTAATTTATTCCTGTGATCAAAGCGGAATCTTCAGCATTATTACTCCAGATCCTTCAGAAATCATTCTAATATTCTGATCTGCTGCTCAACAAACATTATCATATTTTTTTCCAGAATTCTTTTAATTGAAAATTTAAAGGAACAGCATTTATTAAAAATATTTTTTATATTATAAATGTCTTTACTGTCATTTTATTAATTTTTTTTACTTTACTGTCAATTTAATGCATCTGCTGGATAAGTGTTAATTTCTTAAAACCACAACAACAAAAAACTCTAAGTGACTCACACACACATTACGTACATTTATGCGTTTGGCAAGCAGTTTTATCCTATGCAACTTAAAATGCATCCAAGGTACATGTTTTCAGTTTATTTATTCCCTGTGAATTAATATACCTATAAACTGTTTGAGGAGAAAAATTGGTTTCAAATGTCCTGTAATATGAAAAGGGTTGTACAAAAATTGTGCACAATGCATGCAATCTTGTACAGAAATCCATGCAAGTGTATGAGATGACATTCCATCTTTCTCTTGCAAAAACAGCTTAACCACTTTAATGTGATTGTTTAAAGGGGTCCTATTATGCTTTTTCACTTTTTTTTTTTTTTACTTTAGTTACTCTGTAATGTTGCTGTTTGAGCGTAAAAAAGATTTTCAAAGTTTCAAAGCTGTCCACTTCAAAAGGAGATATTTTATTTAAATGGGTCATATGATGCTGCTAAAAAGAACATTATTTGGTGTAATGAAATGTGTTTATGCGGTTTAAGGTTAAAAAAAACACGTTATTTTCCACATACTGTACATTATTGTTTCTCCTCTATGCCCCGCCTTTCTGAAACGTGTCGAATTTTACAAAGCTCATCGATCTGAAAAGCGAGGTGTGCTGTGATTGGCCAGCTATCCAGTGCGTTGTGATTGGCTGAATACCTCAAGCGTGTGACGGAAATGTTACACCCTTACCATACTGTGATGCCGTCTCCCAGTGCGACGAGACTCAGTCCAGCTGCTCTGTTCGTGCACATCCCATCATCGGTTCTCTTTTAGCAGTTCAGTCAATGTACTTTTAGGAGTAACTGAATAACTCGGGATATTGGTTTATTTCAGGCACGTTTATAAACCGAATAACTTGAGTAATTTTTGGATTACTGCGCACTGGAGATGCGAACCGTTTCAAACGATTCAGTTTGATTTGGTGAACTGGTTCGACCGGTTCACTAAGAGGATCCGGTTAAATAAAATGATTAGTTCGCAATCCGAGACATCACTAGACGAGACTGTTCTCAGCAGAGCTCCTGAGAAAGAAGCTGTAAAAATATATTGAGATGGTTTTTGGTACTTATACCGCAAATATATATTCTTAAGGACATCAAAACCTCAAATAAAACTCCAGAAAGGTGTACAATATGGGACCTTTTAAATATAAAAAACGTACTTACAGTCTGGGAGTCAGAAGCGCCAGAATGTCCTTGCAAAGTTGGAACTGCCCAACTTTATAGAAACCGCCTTTGTGCCACTGACGCATTAGGCTACTGGTTCAGGAAACAGTCCTCCATAAAATGCGCAGCACACATCTGAATATTTGGGTTGAAGTGTTCTGGAACAGTGTTGTAAATACAACTTAACCACTGATTTCTAGTCGTGTCCTCTTTTGGAAGACCAAACAAAGTAGTTTCGCTTTCACAACGAAACACAGCGCCTTCACGTCATGAGACTTTAGTCTTCGCACACACACACACTGGCAACTTTACAGATCTTCTTTATGCACCAAGAGCTTGTAACACTCCAAAGAGAAAGGAACAATTAAAATCGCATCATATGACCCCTTTAACAGAAATTACTTTTCAAAATTCAAAAGGAGATATTTTATTTAACAGAAATCACTTTTCAAAAACTACAACGAACGACTCGTTTGGACTACAACGCATATTTACCGGGATTTGTGATATCACAAATATCAATGAATGGGATGAGACCTGGTTGAGCTGCACTAGAAAAGGCAACGAGTGTTATCACTATGTCGGAGACACGCTAGCTAACCAATCACAGCACACACACACTGGCCCAGATAACCAATCACAGCACACACACACTGGCTCAGATAACCAATCACAGCACACACACTGGCTCAGATAACCAATCACAGCGCACACACACTGGCCCAGATAACCAATCACAGCACACACACACACTGGCCCAGCTAACCAATCACAACACACACACACACTGGCCCAGCTAACCAATCACAACACACACACACACTGGCCCAGCTAACCAATCACAGCGTGCACACATACACACACACACACACACTGGCCCAGCTAACCAATCACAGCGTGCACACATACACACACACACACACACTGGCCCAGCTAACCAATCACAGCGTGCACACATACACACACACACACACACTGGCCCAGCTAACCAATCACAGCGCGCACACACACACACACACACACTGGTTTAATCGTTCAGGGTGTTAACGGAGAGCTGCACTTCACACATGATAAATTGAGCTGCTCTTTCGTAGAGCACGGGTCCAAAGGGACTCCCTGGCTCTCAATGTTTTCCATTTCCGACTCCGTTTTTATACGGCAGCCCACAACTATCTTGACTCCTTGCACTTTCTGTGCCCCTTCTTCCTAAAATAACACATTTGGAGTTTCTTGCTTCACCTCACGCAATGTTTTTGTTCCAAAATAATTTTTCCGCTACCCAATATTTTGTTTGCTCATGCACTTTTTACATTTCCCAAAATAAACCCGTTATTATGGAGGGATTTTGGAATAGTTGACTGTGCAGATCTATGAACTGCTCACTCACACAGAGAGGTTTGACTTCTGTGTGTGTTGACTTCTTCTGCAGTGTTTTTTCCTCACTTTTTCTCCTTGGTTTTACACAACTGCTGGTTGTCAGAGATTGCTAGTTTTTATCGGTATGCCTGGAAAATGTTTTATATTTTATATTCAAGAATCTATGAAGCAATTCTCCTCACTTTCTGTGCTTAGATTGTAGACTCCCGATACCTTTATATTGTGCTTCCCTAGAGGCATGTGTAGTGTCCTCTAAACTTCAGTCAGCTCAGGACGTCCCACGCAGGGGATTCAGTCTTGATTAATTCAATCTCGATGCCAAATTTCATTTGTATAGGCTAGTTACTAATATTAATTTGAATGACATTATCTAGAAAAGATCAAGGAGGCAAATGGCAATTTGATTTAGATTTTAAATACTCTTTAAAATACTTTTTTAAATACTGAAATATTACAGTAATACTTATTTTGTTAATACTTTTTTTCAGTAACAACAATAACAGCTATTATTGTTGTGGTAACATTTGACATTAGTTAACATTAACTAACAATTAAAATACCTCTGAAGCATTTATTAATCTTAGTCGATGTTTTAATGTTAATTTTTAACATTTGCTAATACATTATTAAAATCCAAGGTTGTATCTGTCAATAATATTTAATGGACCTGAGCCAAAATTGCCAACAATGAATAGTTGTTTTTATTAATGAACAATGACTTAAAATTAACAATATATTTTTACAGTATTTATTAATCATTTTAGTGTTAGTTAATGCATTAACTGACATTATTATTATTAATAATACAAACAATCACCCACAACTGGAACTTTTTTAAAATCACAATAAATTGCTGTACTTTTTTTAAAATGTCTTTTTAATTTTTTTTTTATTAGAATCAGAACCAGATTACTTTCTTTTTAAAAAAAATCTGTAATTCAAATTTAAATCAAGTGTGTTTCTAGCGAATAATGCAGAAAAGACCTTGATTTAGAACTTATTTATTATTATTAATAATACAAACAATCACCCACAACTGGAACTTTTTTAAAATCACAATAAATTGCTGTACTTTTTTTAAAATGTCTTTTTAATTTTTTTTTATTAGAATCAGAACCAGATTACTTTCTTTTTAAAAAAAATCTGTAATTCAAATTTAAATCAAGTGTGTTTCTAGCGAATAATGCAGAAAAGACCTTGATTTAGAACTTATTGTGAGTAATTTATTAAGTTAAAATGTTTTTCTTTTCTAAATTAATATCCTGAAATCAACAATATCAGGGCCCGTATTCACAAAATATCTTCAGGCTAAAAGTAGCTCATAACTCGCAGATTTAGGAGAAAATCTTAAAAATAATGGGTGTGTCAGTCCTAAATTTAGGACTCCTAAGTTTTTGCTCTAAGAGTATTTCACAAAGCGTTTTATCGCTAAAACTAGCTCCTAAACCTGTGAAATGAGATGCACATGAAAATCGCATTTGATTTTTTGCACATCCGTACTCCTAAGCCACAAACTGTCCTAAAATGACTGGTGCCGACAATCTGCCTCTGAACGTAACATTTTAGAAACGATTGACGCTAATGAGCTTTTAAAAAGGTATCGCCTTTGGTTTTGGAGGTTATCCCAACTCCATATTTTCCTGTGATTTATATCCTAGTTTTCATTAACCAGTTGAGTAAGAAGTAACAGCTGTTCTTGCGCACAGTTTGCTTTTCTTTTACATTTGCATGTCTTACTATCAGCCATGATTATTCCACTCTGTTAATTAAAAGGCTGTTTATATGCATGTTCACTAATTGTTTACGAGAAGCATACATGTAAGAGGCTGACAACTAGCTGAACATACACTTGTTAAATTAGTGACTCTTAGCCTGCATTTAAAAATCTTTATTTGAATGTGGCAATTAACATTTTTATTTTAAAACCTTTATTTGAATATGGCAACATAATATTGCACTCCAATACAATATTTCTGTGAATAAATCTCTGACAGAGACAATCAGCTAATCACTGTGTGCATAGTTAATAAGCACGCTGACATCATCCATAGCAACGAGGTCAACCCCTTACTCTTCGCTTAAGACTTCTCTCTATTCCTTAGTAAAAGTTTCTCAGCAGCTTTGTGAATTGGTTTTAAAGGGGTCATATGATGTTGCTAAAAAGAACATTATTTTGTGTATTTGGTGTAATGAAATGTGTTTATGCGGTTTAAGGTTCAAAAAACACATTATTTTCCACATACTGTACATTATTGTTTCTCCTCTATGCCCCGCCTTTCTGAAAAGCGTAGATTTTTACAAAGCTCATCGGTCTGAAAAGCGAGGTGTGCTGTGATTGGACAATAATTCCGTGCGTTATAATTGGCCGAATACCTCAAGCGTGTGACGGAAATGTTACGCCCCTCACCGTACTGTGATGCCCTGTCTGGCCGGAGCGACGAGACAAAAACATTAAAACACATTATAAACGAGGCCTTCGTTGCATCCAGTGGGGAAGTAATTTCTGATTATAATGACTTATACTGTCTTTTTACACGTTGCGTTGCATCGCGCCGTGTAAACATAAAACCCTGTCTGCATTTGTGATCGGAGAAATGACAAACAAGAAGCCTTACTCTACACTGCTCAAAAAACTCGCTTTAAATATAAAAAACGTACTTACAGGCTGTGAGTCAGAACAGCCGGCATTGTAGTCTACTCTCCCAGGATCAGGAAACAGTCCTCCATAAAATGTGCTGCACACATCTGAATATTTGGGTTGAAGTGTTCTGGAACAGTGTTGTAAATACAACTTAACCACTGATTTCTAGTCGTGTCCTCTTTTGGAAGACCAAACAAAGTAGTTTCGCTTTCACAACGAAACACAGCGTCACACACGGCGGCCTACAGTGAGCGGAGGCCGGCGGCTAGCGTGAGTGTCAGAATAAATCACAACGAAGCACACAGCGCCTTCACGACATGGCGGTGGCAACGACAATACTACATCGAGAATAAAAGTTACGCCTTCTTTCTTTGCGCGGCGTTATGCAAATCTTCCCACATAGTGAGGTAGATATGTGGGGGCGTGTTGGAACGAGCCGTTTTAGGTAGGTGTGGCTGACTCTTAACTTTTATAAAGAATATCTCTTTGGTTTTGAGACTTTAGTCTTTGCAACTTTACAGATCTTCTTTATGCACCAAGAGCTTGTAACACTCCAAAGAGAAAGCAAAACTTGAAATCGCATCATATTACCCCTTTAAGAGAAAACTCTTAGCTAAAAACTTTTACTGCTATTTAGGAGGAGTCTTAGTGGTAAGATAAAATGTTTTGTGAATACGGGCCCAGAACTTTAACTTTCTGGATTTTTTTTGAAGGAATTATTACTATAAATGTGTATTACGTCTCATAAATTAAAGTAATTGTTAAAATGCCCTAGGAACCCATTAAATTCTTGGAGGCAACCAAGCTGGATTCAGTCTGTTCAGTCTCCATATTCAATGCTCAGTGCTTTATATGCATATCATTTTGCCAGCTTTTAACTGGTCGTGAAGCATATTGGGAGTTTTACAGAAGCAGGATGGATTCACACAAAGACAGTCTAGAATCTAGTTTGTTCCTTCTAGCACAAGTGGTGCGTTGTTCCCTTACAGTCCTCATGAATTTGGAGCTGTGTGCGTGTAATGAGACACAGATCAGTGCAGATGTTGACCAGGGGTTTCTGAGCAGCTCCTTGCAGACAGAGCTCTTGTCCTGAGGGCTACTGGTCTGTCTACATGCACTTTGACATCTTGACAAAATATGTTTCCTCCTCATGAAAGATCTTTCAGTTCTGTTACTGAACCATGAAATCAGTTTTACTTTTGCTATGCTAGACATTATGGTGCATTAAAAGAAACTAATGTCTTGTGTTAAAGCCATGGAGCGTTGTATCTAGAACCATCTGATTACTAGGCTAAATTATTTATTTTTTAAAATAATTGTCAGATGATAAAATGTGAAAATCTATCCCGTTCTGATCCCGTCCACACCTTTGGCAATTATTTTAATCTGATGCAGGTGTGAGAGATAAGTCTATTTTATTCCTCCCACTTTGTTTCCTGAGTGCAGTGATTGGCTGTCTCTGCTGTGAAGTAACACAAGGCAGCTGTGCTCTTTGTTCAACTTGCCAGCCTGCAAACAATTTGAAGTCTGTGACCGCCGAGAGTCCTCGCTCAGAGCGTGTAGAAGTTAAGCTGCTGGGAAGCTCAGCAAACCCAGGGAATTGGTCTGAATCCCCTCAAGAAAACACGAGCATACTGAATATCCTGTTTCAGTCAAAAAGGAGGTGCTGTGGAAGACGAAGACGAGTTTTTGGAGGTGCAATTTTTTGCCGCATGTATGGTTATTGTTTTCTTGCTGTGTAGTTTCATAATTAAAATCCTTTAAAAAGGGAGAATAAGTTCTGCCGTATGATTTCTGTGAAATATGAAAAAGTAGAAGAGTGGTACTAGTGATGACATCAGTGATTCCCAGGGGGAGGGGCCTCTGACATTGGCTGTTTGCTTGTGGGTGTGGTTTATGATAGGCATGGTTTGTACTGGGTGTTGTTTGCGATGGGTGTGGCTTATTGTGAGTGCTGCCAAAATACCCACATTTGCGTTCTTGGTCACTTGAGAGTGCATGCGCATGACAGGAAGTAAGTGCACAAGACTGTCCCAGGTCTTAAAAATGCCAAACGCAGTGCCCTTAATGCACACTAAATCCACACTCGACTATTCGAGGCTCAGTGTATCCCATCATGCATCATGTTTTAGAATACATAAGATTTTTGCCGAGATCTCACGAGAGTTCACGGAAACCTTTCCAATTTAAGTTAAATATAAATGTAATAATTACTAGATAGGATCCGTTATTTCAAATAATTTGGTAGAAAAACAGTGTTGCACATTTTCTTGGTGCAAAGATGAGTAGTGGTGATTAAGGGTGTAACGATACATGAATTCGTACCGAACCGTCACGGTACGGACATCTCGGTTCGGTGCATGAGGCCTTACAACGAATACAGGCAATTCACCCTCAATCCAGAAGGGGGCGCCCGCAGTAATGCAACGCTGTTTGATAACCGCCAGCAGAAGAACAGCGAATGCCATGAGTTGCACACTTAAAAACAAAGCTCACTAGACGGTGACCATGTGCTGATTCTGAACGCATCTTTCACTGACAAAGGAGTATACTTTAAAGGCTTGCACACTCAACTGTTTGCGAAATGGAGCTTTGTGCTTGTGTATCCTACCTCTCTCATTCGGCACAAATCCAAATATTCCATAATATTTCCATATTTGCAATGTATCCAAATGCTAAACTATTATTTATCATCTAAAATAGGCTTTGTACTTCAGTCGCGGTCCAACATTGACTTTGTAAAATAAAGAAAACACAGGTCGCTTTATGCCATTTGAGTTTCCTTTCTGTGAGCAAATTAAGCGTGTCACAAAAATGAATTGAAACTCAACATATATAGGCTACGTTTAGGGTTGGGTACCGAAACCTGGTACCAATATGGTACCGGTACCTATGTAACCGGTATGTACTAGAACCGAATCAGAACACAGATTTCAGTGCCTCATTTCGGTGCCATGCCTGAGCGATTGATTGAAATATGTGTCCTCTGGTTCTCCAAAATGGACGTAAGAAATACCGATACCGATACTGCACTCCTGTACTCGTACTCGTAAAAATGACCCGATACCAAAAGCCGATACCAAACAGCGTGTGAATAGAGCTGTGTCCAGAAAAAGAAACACTGAAAACAGAACAACAGAGAGTAGAATTGAGCTATAAGAGATTAAGGATGTCTATGAAGTACATGTAAGTAATTCATATAATGTTAAACATTCAATATTCACGCCTGTATATCGGATGTGTGCGAGCTGATAAGCAGAGCGCGCTGAGTGGATTGAGCGCGCGGCTGCACAGATGCACGGGCTTGTCTAGTGAATATCTCACAGACGTCACTGTAAAGTTTGTAGTTCAGTCGGATGTGTCAAAAGCAAGCAAGCAAGTAAAACAATGCACAAGTTACTAAAGTTATTTGACGGTAAGGAGAGCGAGAGAGAGAGAGAGTCCGAGAGGGCGCACTTCTGTTGCATGATCTTGATTGCTGTTCGCTCCATTAGTGCATGCATTTAGATTAAAACTAAATTGTAAATATAAAACAAACTAAAATTATATGGGCATTCACTATAAACCGCATTTATTTTAAACGTCAAGCGTACACAACTTTATTTAAAGCAGAAGTGAAACTAGCAGACTGGGTGAAATGCGCTAGGCTGTAAGTGTCTCTCTCATTCTGCACCAATACAAACGTGTGCGCGCTGCGTATGTTTAGCTTGCTTTTAGGTCAAAGTATACTTCGGATTTTACTCGTACGCGAGGGTCTGTGTACACTGCGTGTGACGCAAATTACATCACCAAATAGTAACTTACTTAATAGTACTTACAGTGGGTACGGAAAGTATTCAGACCCCCTTAAATTTTTCACTCTGTTATATTGCAGCCGTTTGCTAAAATCATTTAAGTTAATTTTTTTTCCTCATTAATGTACACACAGCACCCCATATTGACAGAAAAACACAGCATTGTTGACATTTTTGCAGATTTATTAAAAAAGAAAAACTGAAATATCACATGGTCCTAAGTATTCAGACCCTTTGCTCAGTATTTAGTAGAAGCACCCTTTTGATCTAATACAGCCATGAGTCTTTTTGGGAAAGATGCAACAAGTTTTTCACACCTGGATTTGGGGATCCTCTGCCATTCCTCCTTGCAGATCCTCTCCAGTTCTGTCAGGTTGGATGGTAAACGTTGGTGGACAGCCATTTTTAGGTCTCTCCAGAGATGCTCAATTGGGTTTAAGTCAGGGCTCTGGCTGGGCCATTCAAGAACAGTCACAGAGTTGTTGTGAAGCCACTCCTTCGTTATTTTAGCTGTGTGCTTAGGGTCATTGTCTTGTTGGAAGGTAAACCTTCGGCCTAGTCTGAGGTCCTGAGCACTCTGGAGAAGGTTTTTGTCCAGGATATCCCTGTACTTGCATTCATCTTTCCCTTGATTGCAACCAGTCGTCCTGTCCCTGCAGCTGAAAAACACCTCCACAGCATGATGCTGCCACCACCATGCTTCACTGTTGGGACTGTATTGGACAGGTGATGAGCAGTGCCTGGTTTTCTCCACACATACCGCTTAGAATTAAGGCCAAAATGTTCTATCTTGGCCTCATCCGACCAGATAATCTTATTTCTCACCATCTTGGAGTCCTTCAGGTGTTTTTTCATGTGTCTTGCACTGAGGAGAGGCTTCCGTCGGGCCCCTCTGCCATAAAGCCCTGACTGGTGGAGGGCTGCAGTGATGGTTGACTTTCTACAACTTTCTCCCATCTCCCGACTGCATCTCTGGAGCTCAGCCACAGTGATCTTTGGGTTCTTCTTTCCCTCTCTCACCAAGGCTCTTCTCCCCGATAGCTCGGTTTGGCCGGACGGCCAGCTCTAGGAAGGGTTTTGGTCGTCCCAAACGTCTTCCATTTAAGGTTTATGGAGGCCACTGTGCTCTTAGGTACCTTAAGTGCAGCAGAATTTTTTTTGTAACCTTGGCCAGATCTGTGCCTTGCCACAATTCTGTCTCTGAGCTCTTCAGGCAGTTCCTTTGACCTCATGATTCTCATTTGCTCTGGCATGCACTGTGAGCTGTAAGGTCTTATATAGACAGGTGTGTGGCTTTCCTAATCAAGTCCAATCAGTATAATCAAACACAGCTGGACTCAAATGAAGGTGTAGAACCATCTCAAGGATGATCAGAAGAAATGGACAGCACCTGAGTTAAATATATGAGTGTCACAGCAAAGGTATACTAAATACTGAGCAAAGGGTCTGAATACTTAGGACCATGTGATATTTCAGTTTTTCTTTTTTAATAAATCTGCAAAAATGTCAACAATTCTGTGTTTTTCTGTCAATATGGGGTGCTGTGTGTACATTAATGAGGAAAAAAAATTAACTTAAATGATTTTAGCAAATGGCTGCAATATAACAGAGTGAAAAATGTAAGGGGGTCTGAATACTTTCCGTACCCACTGTATATATACACAAAAAGTACCGATAAGAATACCGTTAAAGTACCGAATCGATAAGCAGTATCGGTAAGAGTAGTAATACCGTTAAAACCTTAACGATACCCATCCCTAGTGGGTGTGGTTTACATGGGTGTGTGAGTGTGGTTTGTGATGGGTGTGGTTTCGTGGCAGGTGTGGTTTGTGATGGTGTTGTGGGTGGGGTTTACAGGGGTGTGGGCGTGGTTAGTGATGGGTGTGGTTTCGTGGCAGGTGTGGTTTGTGATGGTGTTGTGGGTGGGGTTTACAGGGGTGTGTGCGTGGTTAGTGATGGGTGTGGTTTCGTGGCAGGTGTGGTTTGTGGTGGTGTTGTGGGTGGGGTTTACAGGGGTGTGGGCGTGGTTAGTGATGGGTGTGGTTTCGTGGCAGGTGTGGTTTGTGGTGGTGTTGTGGGTGGGGTTTACAGGGGTGTGTGGGCATGGTTTGTGATGGGTGTGGTTTCGTGGCAGGTGTGGTTTGTGGTGTTGTGGGTGGGGTTTACAGGGGTGTGTGGGCATGGTTTGTGATGGGTGTGGTTTCGTGGCAGGTGTGGTTTGTGGTGTTGTGGGTGGGGTTTACAGGGGTGTGTGGGCATGGTTTGTGATGGGTGTGGTTTCGTGGCAGGTGTGGTTTGTGGTGTTGTGGGTGGGGTTTACAGGGGTGTGTGGGCGTGGTTTGTGATGGGTGTGGTTTCGTGGCAGGTGTGGTTTGTGGTGGTGTTGTGGGTGGGGTTTACAGGGGTGTGTGGGCGTGGTTTGTGATGGGTGTGGTTTCGTGGCAGGTGTGGTTTGTGGTGGTGTTGTGGGTGGGGTTTACAGGGGTGTGTGGGCGTGGTTTGTGATGGGTGTGGTGGGCGTGGCTACTTAAAATAAATAAATTTAAAAAAAGTGCTGAAGGAATCAGTTTGGCATCTTGTTGCACAGAAATTAATTTTTATGTGTTCCCTGGGTCACTATTACTCTGTGTAACCTGAAGGCCTCAGTTGTGTGGCTTATTTTGCAGGTATGTAGAAAGTATGTCTCGTGGGTGGAGTCTAGCAGCTGTAAGTTCTGGCAGCCCTTGCGGAGTTCACACCCGGTAAAAAGGCCACAGTAAATCAGATGGGCCGCAGTGCACCATAATGTACAAGTGTACAAAATGAATATGGAAAACAGTGGAGGTGCTGCTGTGGGAAATGTACACAAAACATGTTGTCTTAAACGTGAGAATGCATCATATTACGTGCTTAAGCCTGTAACTTGCATTTTGTGGTTGTATCCTCTTCTATAATTGACTGTTTACATGGACATCTTTTATGCATCTTTATGCTTTTAGAATAATTGTGTTCCTGGATTACATGTTATAGTACATAGATTGATTAATGGCACGTCATTACATCCCCATGCGATGTCATCCGACGTCGCCTTCAGAATTTCACGTTTAAACATATAGTTCGTCTTCGTTATGCTGCCATATACAGTTTTGGGTTTTTCTTTTTACATTTTACGAAAGCTTCATGTGCAGTTAATTATTTGTCATGCTATACGTGCAAACAGACGACGAGGTTGTTGAAGCCATGCTCTTTTGTTTGCCGTCAAACGGTTGACCACTGCCGTGTGTGTATCCTGCGGCGAAAAGTACTACGTGATGGTAATAATGTGATTTAGGGTGTGTACATGTCTATACTGCACTTATGCAATAATGTGACTAAAATAGGTATACTCCACGTCTTAATTCGATGTTTACTTCAAGTATGACTTTAGCCGGATTTAGTTAAGCAAAAATCTCTGTTTATATAATAGATTCTTAATCAGCATTTTCTTAATCGTGTTAAAATCGGAATACTGTTGTCCATGTAAACGTACTGAGTGTTAGAAATGCATGCAAGTTTTTCTATTTTGCATAAAGGCTCATCCTGACAGCAAGCAAATCTCTGTTAACCTTTACAGACTACAGAATATCAACTTGTAATTTCAAATGGTAAGCTATTAGTTTGTTAACTCCTTGTTTGCACATACTGTTTAACTGCGCACAGCCTAGATAAATTCACTACATCATTGCCTTCAGATTGCACATCATTTGGAAGATATATAATTATATATACAATTATAATAAATACAATTTTGTAAATAATGCATTAAAAATTGATTTGTTTAATTAAACATTTTTGGAGTTTTTCCATTAGATTATTTGATTTAATCAATGAAATAATTAACAGATTAATTGATTTATCAAAATAATCATTAATTGCAGCCCTATATGATTTATTTGTTGCAGCCCTATATTGCATATATTTAAGTTATCTCTCTTTAAAAGAAGACATCTAATTGCTTAACACAGTACTGGCCACGTTAGTTAGATTTTTTTGTAACCTTGGCCATATCTGTGCCTTGCCACAATTCTGTCTCTGAGCTCTTCAGGCAGTTCCTTTGACCTCATGATTCTCATTTGCTCTGACATGCACTGTGAGCTGTAAGGTCTTATATAGACAGGTGTGTGGCTTTCCTAATCAAGTCCAATCAGTATAATCAAACACAGCTGGACTCAAATGAAGGTGTAGAACCATCTCAAGGATGATCAGAAGAAATGGACAGCACCTGAGTTAAATATATGAGTGTCACAGCAAAGGTATACTAAATACTGAGCAAAGGGTCTGAATACTTAGGACCATGTGATATTTCAGTTTTTCTTTTTTAATAAATCTGCAAAAATGTCAACAATTCTGTGTTTTTCTGTCAATATGGGGTGCTGTGTGTACATTAATGAGGAAAAAAAATTAACTTAAATGATTTTAGCAAATGGCTGCAATATAACAGAGTGAAAAATGTAAGGGGGTCTGAATACTTTCCGTACCCACTGTATATATACACAAAAAGTACCGATAAGAATACCGTTAAAGTACCGAATCGATAAGCAGTATCGGTAAGAGTAGTAATACCGTTAAAACCTTAACGATACCCATCCCTAGTGGGTGTGGTTTACATGGGTGTGTGAGTGTGGTTTGTGATGGGTGTGGTTTCGTGGCAGGTGTGGTTTGTGATGGTGTTGTGGGTAGGGTTTACAGGGGTGTGTGGGCGTGGTTTGTGATGGGTGTGGTTTCGTGGCAGGTGTGGTTTGTGATGGTGTTGTGGGTAGGGTTTACAGGGGTGTGTGGGCGTGGTTTGTGATGGGTGTGGTTTCGTGGCAGGTGTGGTTTGTGGTGTTGTGGGTGGGGTTTACAGGGGTGTGTTGGCGTGGTTTGTGATGGGTGTGGTTTCGTGGTAGGTGTGGTTTGTGGTGTTGTGGGTGGGGTTTACAGAGGTGTGTGGGTGTGGTTTGTGATGGGTGTGGTTTGTGGTGTTGTGGGTGGGGTTTACAGGGGTGTATGGGTGTGGTTTCGTGGCAGGTGTGGTGTTGTGGATGGGGTTT
>NW_015505817.1:229361-244657 GCF_001515645.1 Sinocyclocheilus grahami
TTGTTTGTGATGGGTGTTGCTTCGTGGCAGGTGTGGTTTGTGGTGTTGTGGGTGGGGTTTACAGGGGTGTGTGGGCGTGGTTTGTGATGGGTGTGGTGGGCGTGGCTACTTAAAATAAATAAATTTAAAAAAAGTGCTGAAGGAATCAGTTTGGCATCTTGTTGCACAGAAATTAATTTTTATGTGTTCCCTGGGTCACTATTACTCTGTGTAACCTGAAGGCCTCAGTTGTGTGGCTTATTTTGCAGGTATGTAGAAAGTATGTCTCGTGGGTGGAGTCTAGCAGCTGTAAGTTCTGGCAGCCCTTGCGGAGTTCACACCCGGTAAAAAGGCCACAGTAAATCAGATGGGCCGCAGTGCACCATAATGTACAAGTGTACAAAATGAATATGGAAAACAGTGGAGGTGCTGCTGTGGGAAATGTACACAAAACATGTTGTCTTAAACGTGAGAATGCATCATATTACGTGCTTAAGCCTGTAACTTGCATTTTGTGGTTGTATCCTCTTCTATAATTGACTGTTTACATGGACATCTTTTATGCATCTTTATGCTTTTAGAATAATTGTGTTCCTGGATTACATGTTATAGTACATAGATTGATTAATGGCACGTCATTACATCCCCATGCGATGTCATCCGACGTCGCCTTCAGAATTTCACGTTTAAACATATAGTTCGTCTTCGTTATGCTGCCATATACAGTTTTGGGTTTTTCTTTTTACATTTTACGAAAGCTTCATGTGCAGTTAATTATTTGTCATGCTATACGTGCAAACAGACGACGAGGTTGTTGAAGCCATGCTCTTTTGTTTGCCGTCAAACGGTTGACCACTGCCGTGTGTGTATCCTGCGGCGAAAAGTACTACGTGATGGTAATAATGTGATTTAGGGTGTGTACATGTCTATACTGCACTTATGCAATAATGTGACTAAAATAGGTATACTCCACGTCTTAATTCGATGTTTACTTCAAGTATGACTTTAGCCGGATTTAGTTAAGCAAAAATCTCTGTTTATATAATAGATTCTTAATCAGCATTTTCTTAATCGTGTTAAAATCGGAATACTGTTGTCCATGTAAACGTACTGAGTGTTAGAAATGCATGCAAGTTTTTCTATTTTGCATAAAGGCTCATCCTGACAGCAAGCAAATCTCTGTTAACCTTTACAGACTACAGAATATCAACTTGTAATTTCAAATGGTAAGCTATTAGTTTGTTAACTCCTTGTTTGCACATACTGTTTAACTGCGCACAGCCTAGATAAATTCACTACATCATTGCCTTCAGATTGCACATCATTTGGAAGATATATAATTATATATACAATTATAATAAATACAATTTTGTAAATAATGCATTAAAAATTGATTTGTTTAATTAAACATTTTTGGAGTTTTTCCATTAGATTATTTGATTTAATCAATGAAATAATTAACAGATTAATTGATTTATCAAAATAATCATTAATTGCAGCCCTATATGATTTATTTGTTGCAGCCCTATATTGCATATATTTAAGTTATCTCTCTTTAAAAGAAGACATCTAATTGCTTAACACAGTACTGGCCACGTTAGTTAGATTTGAGCCTTTCTTACCTGAAAGCTTGATTGCAGACAAGTGTTAGCATAATCCTATAAACACTTTGTTTAATTACCCTTAGAATGGTGTGTTGGACAACTGATTAATGCTGTGATTTAATGCAGGTTTTATATTTTTATGTGTGAAATGGTGTCCAGATGTCTTGCGGAGAAGAACCCCAGAGGCTTGTTGCATTTGAGTGTACACCCATAAATGATCAATGGAACAAGATTTAGTCCACAGGAAGTTACGGTTCATTTATCTGCAAGCCTGAACGTTCACCCAACTTTTTGCTTGATTAATGCACATTTCTGGTCTTATAGGGCATGACAAATCTGTGCATGTTATTTCAAGTAAATACAATGTCTGTTTTCAGAATATAATTAAAATGTAATAACCTTCCGGACCTCTGAAACAACTTTTCATCAGCTTGTCACAAATCCCTCTTATACTTTTTCCCTCCAAACACCTGGCTCTATTCTGGAATGTAACACCCACTTTTCTAAACATGAAAGTATGAAGCTGACCATTTTCTGCATTTTCTTCCCACAATGTCGTCTGCCAAAATGGTTTTTCTTGTATTTTTTTTCATTTTTTTTTCAGCATCCAAACAATTAATCAGATTTGCTTCCAAAAAAGACACATCACTGCTGTATGATATTTCAGATAAGTGTTATTGCGAGAGTCTGAAATGTATTTAGCTTTAAAAGCTGACATGCCTGCTTTTTTGCGCCAAGCATTCGAACCTAAAGCTAAATTGTGATTTTTCTGTGATTTATTGTTGAAATGTTAATAAAAACTCATTAATAAATGAGTCTTAATAGGTTAGACATGCCATTAAAACAGAATCCAGAAAAAGTTAATCGGAAAACACCGAATTTGGAAAAAAATAAATAAAATAGAAAAAAAAAAATGTTTTTATGAAAAAATACAACTAATTTCATAGGGCTCTAATCATGTTTGAAAACAATATACCTAATTGAATGGGAGTGTTTGCTTTTGCAGTATATGACAAAATTATCGAGCTTACATGATGAAAAGAAACTCTCAGAATCCCAGAAATCCTCCTAAAATTCTCTACTTTGTAAATGCGTCTGTATTCATTATAGGTTTACCTCATTTTTTTTTCCTCTGCATTTTTTGGCAAATCTTCAAATTTTGATTTTAAAGTTCGTTTAATGAAAGGAAGCTTCTGTGATGATGCTCTATCCACACAAACAAACTACTTTAGAATATGCCAAACCTCAAAATCACGCCATTGGTTAAGCTAGAAAGTGACGTGCTAGGTTGTGCGTCAATACTAGTAATGCATTACAAGTAACTTGAGTTACATAATCAGATTACTTTTTTTTCCAAGTAACTAATAAAGTAATGCATTACTTTTAAATCTACAAGAAAATATCGGAGTTACCTTTTCAAATAAGTAACTGCAGTTACTTGTATAACTGCAGCTCTCATCGGGAGTAAATCGTTGTGTGCGCTGTGTGAACATATATTACTGTAATTCCAGACTAAATGTGAACATGCATTTACTCACTTGCACAAAAACAGATTTAGTATTCCTCAAAATGAATAAAAACAAGCATCACTTTCCATAAAAAGTGACTAATGCAATTCGTTTTTTTTTTAGGGAGTAACTCAATATTGTAATGCATTACTTTTAAATCTACAAGAAAATATCGGAGTTACCTTTTCAAATAAGTAACTGCAGTTACTTGTATAACTGCAGCTCTCATCGGGAGTAAATCGTTGTGTGCGCTGTGTGAACATATATTACTGTAATTCCAGACTAAATGTGAACATGCATTTACTCACTTGCACAAAAACAGATTTAGTATTCCTCAAAATGAATAAAAACAAGCATCACTTTCCATAAAAAGTGACTAATGCAATTCGTTTTTTTTTTAGGGAGTAACTCAATATTGTAATGCATTACTTTTAAAAGTAACTTTCCACAAAACATCAGAAAGAACTAAAACATAAAATTGAGGAAAAAATGACCAGCACAAATTCATGCACTGTTATACCAAAACATCCCATAAACCTTGCAGCAGCTTTTGGCACGTCTAGGCGGGTGAGATTGGCTCTTAATCCCGAGATCACTGATCCGTTTGGGCTGTGTTTATGTAGAGAAACTGTAAACTTTGCGTGAGGTGCTGAAATATGCTCCATTGAAGCCCTGTAAGCTGGGAGAGGCACGCTTTAGGAAAACAACAGGGCGAAGAAGAAAACCCAAGCTCTGCATATATGGAAACTCAAGTCATGATGATGTTATACGGGGAGAATAACGAGGGTCCCAGGACAGTTTATTCCAGTTCTTGGTGTTATCATCAAAGTCCTGCGAGGCATCAGCAGTGATGGATTTATCACAATAGTGTGTGTGTGTGTGGTCTGCTCTGAACAAGAGTGTACTGGGACACGTCTTCTGTCCATATTTGGGAACCGCTGTAAAAAAAAACAGCTTCTGGTGGGTTGCGATCCAGTAATAGGCTAATGGACAAAGAGTTGCTGACATTAAAGTCTGTTCTCTGCAGCATTTTAGCACAAGTTTATTTTCAAAAATGTAAAAACTAAAATTCTGTTTTTATTTAGCTTGTTTAATAATTGCACATGTTGTGCATATACAGTAGGGCTGAACATTTAATTAAAATAAAGCTGAAATTGCGATATAGTGTGATTTCATTAGATTATTATGTGTTTTCAGAGCGACGCGCGGCACTGTGTTCTTTTACATGTGAGCAGCTCATGGTTTTTCGTAGTAAATGCTGCTCCACACAAATTCATTTCTGCCTCTGCTCTGAGTTTAGGACACTCATAATGTGCATTTGGAGCGCAATATGTGCCAGCATCTTCCCAAACTTGCCAAACCTGTAATGAGAAGCATTTACAAGTTTGGCAAGTTTAGGAAGATACTGGCGCACAATTGTATCTGTTGAGCCAAAATAAAACCTTGATGGTTAAATGCTTGTAAATGAAGAAATTAATACATAAATAGTAGGAATTTTAGTTTAATTTGAAAATAAAATATTTAATTTTTTACAGTAAAATATTGCAGTAGTAGTATTACAGTTTTTAAATAAGAAATTGTATAGTCATGTATAGAACCACAACATTTTTGGCCTAATTGTTTAGACTTACAAACAAGCTCATTTTAAGACTCATTTTCCAAAAAAAAATTTATCAGAAAAATCACTAGTATTTTCCCCAAATCATGCAGCCCTAATATTCAGTTTACTGATATATTAATACATTTTCCTCAGTGAAAGGACATTTGTTTACTTTTGTTAAATAAACACTTTTGGCCACTTGATGTTCGTGTAAATCACGGTCCTGAGAAGCGGTGGTTTATATCCTGCACCAACCATTTATTTGCCTAAGCCAGGGCGTTATTTAGGCCAAAAGGCTCTCATTGTGACTGCAAGTAAATGGTGCTTTGTTAAGGGTCGTTAACAGTGCTTTGACATGAAGGAAGGTGAGGGCTGACAAACAACAAAGAGACATACAGAGAGGAAAAGTGGGGGAGATCCAGAGAGAAAACCGCTTGAGCGAGGATAAGGATGCCAGTAGATGTCTCAAAAGGCTCTTTCATGACCACAGTCAGTGATCGCAGGAGCATTGCTCTTGAAAACTCATGCCTACCTTTCTATTCAAAGAGTACATATAGAGAAAGAACATTTCTCATTTATCTGCTAGATCAATACTAGAAAACTGCTCCGGTGTAAGCCGGTACAAAAAGACAGAGATTGGTACAGGTTTTACTGAATAGGGGTGAGTAGTATGCCCAAAACCTTGTGTATGATAACGGTTTAGGAAAAACGCCAACTTTTGTTTCTGAGTGCCCAAATTGTGCACACATTTTCATATGTAAATTTAAAACGCCTGTTATCCCAGAAACTGTTTAACCACAATTTGCATGCATGCATTTGAAATCTGAATGAACAAAACATAATTTGTGCATTGAATCCACTGGGAACTCTAGCACTTTCAGCAAATTTGTGAATCTCACTCAACACTCTCAATCGTACAATACCAACATTACCACAAAAAATTATAATAATAAATGTTTCTTGAGCAGCAAATCAGCATATTACAATGATTTCTGAAGGATCATGTGACACTGAAGACTGGAGTAATGATGCTGGAAATTAAAATTAAAAACAAAATGTTTTGCTATTCATTGAAAAATAATGTGTTTTTTGAACATTAAAGCATGTCAACATATTCTGTTACACCAAATACACAAAATAATGATCCTTAAAAAAGCATCATATGACCCCATTAAGTATTCTCTTTTTATGTAGAGCTTGGGCACATATCAAAAGATTTATGAAAAAAGTGTCAAAATATATAACATGCTTGTAGTGTAAATAAATGCAAATGGGAGCATTTGAAAATGAATCGAGCTGGTCTTCTTTATTACTGTTACTGCAGGTTAAAATGTTACATTTTAACTATTTCAGTATGGACTTGATACTGAGGAACAGGTACTTTTGACATACACTGTCATTACATGCAGCCTATATGGTATCACAATGGCATATGGAGAAAATAAAATACACTAAACTTGCAAAACACTCAACTTTTTGTTAGTGGCTGCTGAGTAGCGTAGTCATTTCATGATGTTTTTGAACACAGTTTAATGCAGAATTCATTAAATCATACTAGGACTGTCAAAATGGCTGAAAAACTAAATTGGAATTTTGTACTTAAATATTATCAAAATTCGAATTTATATTCGAATTTAAAATGCATAATTTCAGTTAGGGTGACAAAGTGTTTGGCTTCTCTCCTGAGGCCACAAGAGGGCGCATCATTCAAAGCATAACATGACTATCTGCGGAAAAAAAAGTGCATAATGTTTAATGTTTATAAACCAATTATAATTAAGTTGCTTAAACAACTATAAACAAAACAGCATCATGTATGTATGCATAGTTTAATACAAAGGGCGGAAAGCCAATCACAGAGTACATATATATTTTTTTTTATTTAAAAATATGATGCAGTGGGATGGGGAAAAACCCGCCATAAAGTCTCGAGATATGCTTTTTTCAAAGTTAAACTTGCATTAATTTTACGTGGCTTTCTAAACATGGCTTTCTCTTTTGTGCGAGACACGAATGCAACAGTAATAAATGTCCATCTAGAAAATGCGTGAAATATGCGTTCTGTGAGAACGGCTTGGTTTCAGTTTTGATGTAAACAAGATCTTCTCCGCATTGATGTTCTCTTTTTCTGCTATATTTTTAATGAACAACGCAGCAGTGCCGCATCTAGTGGCTTCAACTGGATCGGCTAACTAAAACATTATAATGCTATAATGCAGCGACACTTACATCGTCATCGCATCTCGTGCGCCGCTGATAAGGCTCCTTAACGCACACCTAAAATTCGAATGCAACATTTTTGCATTCGAATGTGGATTTTTATTTTAAATTCAACTAATATTCGAAATTCAAATTTAAGAAGCATACATAAGGAGCTGTACTCAGTTTGAATGAGTGAGAATGAAAGAATGAATGTTGTTGACCTGTTGTTTGCTGGTTTGGGCTCTTTTAAGTTTAATTGCGGTTGTTCACAGACAGTAAAGACTTCCTCTAGTGGCTTCTAAACCATAAATGCTTCCTCTGAGCCGGTCCTGATTTTTGTTTTTCATTCGTGATTCAGTAACTTTCGGTCAGAAATGTTGTCTATGGAGTTCCAATGGAGTCAGGATAAAATCAAAGGAAATTGGACTTATCTGATCTTCGTCTGGGGGCCATTAAAAGGATACGAGCGAGAGAGGGATATGAAAAGAGCTGCAGCACACGCTGGGGGTTGGGAACCTTTAGAACACAACGCATCTATACTGTTTGCTGAATATTCCTCCTGAAAATTTGCCTGCGTTTTTCGTTGCACGATGTAGCGTAATTTTCGTTTCATGTTGACTTTGTAAATGGTACTAATCCGTAGCATTAAAGAGGAGAAACTCTCTCTCTCACTCAGACACGGTATGTGAAAGGTCAGGAGAAAGAGCGGCTCTGTTTGTGAGCCTTGCGTCTCTTCATAAGAGGCTGTTTGTTTTGGGCTCCTCTAAACCCTCCTGTGGTATGTGGAGTGCCCTGCTGGTGTGTCCACGCTCGAACGTCTACAAGCACTCACACCACTTTTATTCCCAGCCAAAAGCTGAAGTGACTGACCTGAAGTCAAGATGCAATTCTGTTTGCCCTTAAAGTTCTAATTCGATTGAAGGTGGTATTTGGCCTAAAAGGTCACTAAGAAATTTGGAGAAAACTTGTCAACCTTGTATTTGACATGGTTCCTAAGTGGATTTAAGTCATTTAAACAACCTAGGCTAATTGGAAAAATGTGCCTCTACCTACATTTTCACAAAAACATAGATTAAACATTAAAACAACTTGTGAAATTGTGATTTTAGGGCCAGTTTATCACATAACCAGCTCTGTATGCATGTTTTTTTTTAACTTAGTAAACTTGCTCGGTAGCACACCCGATACAGCATAGCACTTGTGATGAAAGGGCTCGGGTACGAAACCTGTAAAACACAAGTCACGCTAAAAGAGCTCCGAGACTTGCAAGTGAGCTAAAAGGGCATGGTTGTCTCAGTAGCCATGTTTTTATCTCGTGTTAACACATTTACCGTAAGGTTTGTGCCATGTTATTTTCAAAAGCACTATCCTTTTAGCATCACTCACCAGATATTTCATTTCCAAACTGACACGGTACACATAATGAAACCTTGCCCGAGTCACATTATTCTGTTTGGGATGAAACTGAACGCACTCACTGGACTTTTTACTTGCAAAACATGCAAGAAGCAACATAATGTAATTTTGCCAAAATGCCACCACAGGCAAATTTTTCTGGCACGTTGGGCTGAATTTAAAAGAGAAAGTTTAGTTTAGTCTATCTAGTATCTACCATGAAATACATGAACTCTGATGGAGACTAGTGCTATATTTGGGACAAACCATTATCATTGATTTAACTCTGACATGAAGGAAAACCGATTTCTGGAGTTGTGAGAGGAGCGTCCTGGCTTTGGTGATGGGAGGTCAGAGTTTTATTAATGAGCGTCGAGGTTGTACGCCGGATATTGTCAAGCCACTATACAGAACATGTTTGAGTTACGAAAGGAAAGCCCTTGTTTTCCCACATCTGCTGAGCACATGGCACTGACGCTGGAGAGACAGAGAGAAATGTTAGATGAATGCATAACTCTCGCTAACAAATGTACCATGTTATGTGGCCATGTTGTTGTTGTTTTTTTCTTTTTTGGTGCTGCGTTAATACCATAGCATACTGTCATAATAAGCCTTCACAAAATGGTACTTTTGTGTCTGTATTGTGTGTTTTGTATAGTTTTTTTCCTGACTTGAACAAACAGCATATTGAGCGTTATGCCTTTGTCAAAAGACGATTGGCTCTGCCTGTCTGTCGTGTTCTGATGACGTCGGTTTGGGTTATCATTTTGTAAACTACTTGTATTTCTGTAATTTGTTGGTTTAATGGATTAGGTTCATTTTATTTACAAATTTTGCTGGCTCAAACGTAATGAAATGAAGTTGTAACACAATGTCCAAGAATCGCATTGCTTTAGCTCATTTTAATTAAGTTCAGCTAGTAGAAAAATCTTTTTTTGAGTGTTGTCCAGGGATCATATTGAATCTGCTTCAGGTCTGTTTGCAGGTGGTTTTAATCATGAGGATAAACTCCATATCAGATCATTTATGTTGTATGTAGTATAAAAAGAGCATTTGTTCTGGTCTTTATGGTCTCTTCATTTGTTTTCTAGAGGAAAAACGATACTTATGTCTAAAGCGACTTCAGGGATCTTATCTATGCACAATCAGCTTGTAACACTCCAAAGAGAAAGGGACACTTGAAATCGCATCATATGACCCCTTTAATACAAAATGAAGTGAAATGAAACCAATCGCAGGTAAATAGTCCATTGAAATAAAGAGCGAAATCTTTCATGTGTAACTAAAAAGCAATTTTACACTAGTACAATTGTGCAATGCACCTTTAAGCTGCTCTGCCAATATTATAGCATTTTTGCAGGTTTCTGTGGAGTTTATTGATCGTATTTCCTTGACAATTTTGAGTTATTTAGGGAAATAAGGAATCTTTGTGAGAGAGAGTCAGACAATCTTCAGTTAATGTATATATGCAGTAGTTTTAAGACCTTTTCACACTGAATGCGAAAATCAGTGGCGCAATGATGCTTTTGAATTGATACAATAGATCCCTAATGGAGCTATTTAGATATTTTTTTTCATCCTTTGACTTTTTTTTTTTTTTCCCCTCGTTGTTCCGCGATGAAACGGGTCGTCCAATGAGATTTGAGCTTAGATCACATGCCCGGAGCAGCTGCTGTTGCACAAAAGGGCGAAGGTGGCGCTGTTTCGAAAACCAGTGTAAACAAAACACTGAAGAAGAGTATTCTGAGAGAGAAGAGACCGGATGCTGAGTTCTTGCTATCGTTGGTATTTGAGAACAGATTTATTCTCACGTTCTTTACACAGAATGACATTTCTATTCATTTTCAATTCAATTATGTGAGCACCGTCTGTTTTCTTCCACGCGCATTCACTCTAGACCTGTTAATCATGTAATCCTATCTCTTGCCCTTCCGGATATATAATAAATTGAGAAAAACATTTTTCTACACATGAAATATGAAAGCAAAGAGACATGATTATGACTATATGTTTTTATGCAGCTCATTGTATTTTTATAACAATAAAGGATGTTTATGACAAATGACAAGTAGCGTTCAGTCCATAAAGAGTTTATGTCTGCCTATTATAGAATTAAAATCCACTTTAGATCACAATCGGAAGTAGGGCTGTACAATAAATCGAAATTAAATCGCAATCGCAGTAAATATCCATCCGAAGACCAGAGGGCGCTCTCGTGTGGAAAGTCCAAATACGCCCCGCAGAAGAAACCCAGGAAATCCCTATAGCGGTAGCTGAATAAACAGAAGATTCAACTGCTTTCATTGATTCAATGTGACTAATAAACACATGACTACGACAGTATATTGTTTATCTGAGTTCTTATAATTATCATTATAATAAAGTATATAATAATGCAATGCTAATCGACATGGCCTTTATCACTGCTTAGAATACTATAAAATATGTTACGCGCCTTATTCTGTGTAAGAAGCCACATCTCACAGAAGGATTTATTTCAAACACTCGACTGAAGTTATGAAGTGTAAAAACATGTTATTAAATGTCGTATTTTCAAGTGCTTTCAGATAGAGCAGCATTTACTTCACAGAGCCATAGTTCACTGAGAAGCTACGCAAACAGCTTTCATAATCGCAGAATAGGGATGGACGATATTGTATTTTTGCCGATATCCGATATGCAGATATTTTTTAATTCATTTTGGCCGATAGCCGATACCGATATATTTCCTTTTGTTTGAAAACAACACCAAGTCTCTCCTGTGTGGAAATTATAAACACATTATTTTTAATAGATCGTAGGAGACATCTTGAAGCACTACTTGCTGACTAAGGACCTTGTGAAGTAATCCCAGAAGGTGCTATTTGGTTGAGTTTGAAGCAACTATTACAAAAAGGAAGAATCCAAGGCACTTCTTCTGGTCCAAAAAAGTTAAAAAGCCTTTATTCACATTCTGGCCATCTCAATAAACAAAAACATCTCAGTACATGCATCAGTGTGCAGAGTTTTAGGCATTTTTAATGTTTATTAAGATGGCCAGAATGTGAATAAAGGCTTTTTAACTTTTTTTTGGACCAGAAGCAGTGCCTTGGATACTACTTTTTTGTGTATCAATATTTTTAATTTTGTTTAGTTTAACAAACTTATTTGTCAGAATTAAATAAACAATAATGAAGTTCTTTTATAATGACAGTACATTAAAAGCTTTTAAAATAATCATAAAAATCAACTATATATTAATCGCTGCATTTTTTCCAGAAAGATGCGGTGGTAACCTTATTATTTTAAGATTTAACATTTGTAGATGGTCTAAGATTTTGGTCAAAAGAGTTCTGAAAATCTATTAGAGCTCATAATTCGTTTATAACACATACAATTATTTAATTTACAAGTGTCATGTTTGTGAATCAAAACATACTCATGATTTTATGACATTGATACTGCTTTATTTATTCAGAAACACAAGTTTCTTAGTGATATTTGTGTGTTTTACTTTCATTTTGTTACAAGTAGGCCAACAGCGCTGTTTACTCTCACACACCGAACGCATCATCTTGTACGTGCATTCTCAAATTAAAAGCAGCGATCCAAAACTGAGAATCTAATCATCATTCAGGCAAAAGTTCACTTCAAGAATGACCACAGTGCTAACGTGATCTAATCGCTAGCACACCCTGAGCACATGTGAGATAATCCTCTTATCAGCAAGACATATCGGCATAAATGTTCATATCGGGCAGATGCCGATATTTACATTTAAAGCCATTATCGGCCAATTCCAATATCGGTCTGATAATATCGTGCATCCCTATCGCAGAACGATATCTTCGATTGCGATTTCGTGCGATTATATCGTCTACAATATTTTTTATTTTTTTTGCGTAACTTGTCAGTGAACTACGGCTCTGTGTAGTAAATGCTGCTCCATCTGAAAGTACGTGATGATATTTACTACTGATCACAGAACCGGCTTTACTGACGAGATGCGCATGACAATCACATTCGATTAATTGTGCAGCCATAATCGGAAGTTATTACAAGAACTCGATGATGGTTTAAAGTGGGTTTGAAACTTGAGCAAAAATATTAATGATCACGAACATTTTGAAGTGTAGCTTGATGCTAATTGTACCTCTAATTATATTTTAAGATATATTCTTGTAAGCATTATGGATAATTTGTGTTTCTGGTGAAGAACCAAATGTTAGTTATCTTAATTTAATGCTGTATATTGAGCAGCGGACAATATGCATAGTCTACATGAGGAAAAAGGCTTTGTTGGTCTGCGCCACCTAGCGTGCAGGCGTGAATTAGCAGAAGGCGATCAATCGTTTCGCGCTCGGTGGGAAAGCAACGTTCATTGACCTTTCATATCACGTTCAGTGTGAAACGGCCTTTAGACATTCAAAACAAAGCTCAAATTAAATTGGCTTTTTATCACTGTACTGTTTTCAGCTGCTCCATAGAAATGTTTTTTTATTGAAAATCTTGTTGCTGCTGAAAATGTGGTATGAAAAGGCCTTTAGCCACAGGTTTTTTTTTTTTAGAGCACAAGTGTTTTAAGGCAGAGCTCGACCAGCGAAGCACCAGTGCATTTATGACTGAAATTATTTGGCCAGATTTCTTCTCACTTGAAGCCGAGTTGATTATCTCATTACAGGCCAAGTGTAAGAAATCCACAGCGGTTTACACTAAACCACAGAAAACAAACCATAAATTCAGAGAGAAGAACAATGCGCAGTAATTGCATGAATCGGGGGATTTAGCAGATTGATGAGGTGGATGATGAACATATTCCATGTTCTAACATGCTTTTTGTTAGCTTTAAAGGCGAGTTCATACAGGATTAAAAACTATTCACAAATACAATTTCTAGTTGAAAAGTTTAATACATGAAACCTGTCAGGTGTTTTGAATTAATGTTGTATTTATTGTATTGAATCTTGTACTCCGTATTGTTTATGATGCCTCTTTTTTTTGCCTTTTGTTCATGGTCTTTGTAGTTCCTTTCAGTTACCTTGTCCTAATTGTGTTTAGGTGTTCTGTAAAATTAACTTTGTTTTTTGTCTGAAAACAGTTTTGGTTTTGTATGACTGTTTGTTCATTTTTGTCTACCAAATTACCTTTTGGCTTTTGTCTACAACACTTGCTTTCAGAAAGTCTGATTGTGAGTGGCAGATGGATGATTTTGTCAACAATTTGCCAGTTTCAGTGCATTTTTCCTCTTTTGCATTGGAAATCCCTTATGTTTCTGTGCATCAGTGTATGTCTACTGTATTAGGGCATTCTCAGACTGTTATAGACTGTCTTGTGCAAATCTATGCCTCTGCTTCGATGTTCTGTTATAGTTTAAATGAGAAAAGTGAGCTTTGTAAATGACTTTAATTTGTATTGGTACTGACGCCAGTCACTAATTTACTTTATAGACATTTGTGTAAACCACAACAAAGCTAGTCTGTTTTAATGCAAAAGCTAGACGTTATGCAACTGTCCATGAATCCATTACTGTCAATCTTTACCTGTGAATATCCAGTACAAAATTATGGATTGTAACATTGTTGCAGATTTCAAAAATGTTCATTATAAGTTTTGCCCCAGTAGTAGAAGGCATGAAAATAATTTAAAAAATGTATAATAAAACATCACACATAATATTTTAATGTAATTTCCAAGCTGTAATATTGTCAAATTATCCAAAATGTTCATAAATATTATTTATTTGTGTGTAGATTTTAAACAACTAGCAACTGTACAGTTTCATGTCTCCAAAAGACAGGGCATGTTTACTCTGCTAAAGTGGTGAAAAACTGCTTTAGAAGCAGCATAAACACCACGGAAAGCTGTGTTTATACCATTGTGTCCTAGGGAGCTCTGATTTTGCAACAAGGGAGCCATAATTGGTCCTAACTACACGAAAGTGTATATTTAACTATATATGATAAACATCCAGTGAATCTTTTTGGCCAATTCATTTAATGAATGGACTGGTTACACTGAACACACTTTTTGTTTACAGAACAAATGTGAGATTCTGTCCACATTTACAGAAGAACAGTTTACAGATCACAGTTCTGATAATGGAACCGAACATAATAAATTAAGAAATGCACAGAATGAGTACAAAGACATTTTAGCACTCATAATATCTGGAGAGAAATAGCGCAGATGCTGGACGAGGATGAAACTTTCTAGTGCGCATGTGTTGTCCGCATGAGACCTATTATGCCCCATTTTACAATATGTAATATAAGTCTCAAGTGTCCCCAGAATGCATCTGTGAAGTTTTTACACAAGCTTGCAGAGAAAGGCTTACAAAAAAATGTAATGGGTTCATCTTTTTCACGTCTTCTGGGTTGGTCGATGTACCAGGGACCCGATTATAGCACTTAAACATGGAAAAAGTCAGGTTTTCATGATATGTCACCATTAAAAAAAACTATTGAAATATAGGCTACTTTGGGTCTAAGCGATTCTCAATTCCCAACGTTAACTAACTCTCTAAATTGCTGCTACTGCTTTCTATAGAGCTTCTTAGAGCCTCCATGTTAGTTGGACTTTCCTAGAAACACTTTCTTTAAAACCGAACGTACATCAATTAGTACGTTTTCGTTTTGTCTCAAGCTTGCACAGTCTTTCCTTTTGGGATATTCTGGTTTCACAGCAAGTTCTGAAAGAGGTACTCGAAGCATAACCAACAACAAAAACTCCGAACAAAAGCTTTATTAGCACTGTTGGGATGCACATGAAAAAGGAAGGTTTTGAAACTCTGGTTTCCGCATCTGTTGGAGCGCTTGTGTGGGAGTTGTGAAGGTCTGTCCCCAGAGGCGTGTAGTTTGCTATTGACAGGCTGGAGGTGATGAAAACCAGAAGATGTCTCAATAAAGGCCCAGTGCTTCTCAGACCTGCTCGAGCAAGTCCAGCAATGCACGACCAAACATAACATCCTTCACTGCTGTTAATGAACAGGTGGCATTCATCTCTTTATGAGCTCTAAAAGAGTTTTTTTTT
>NW_015505817.1:247193-308073 GCF_001515645.1 Sinocyclocheilus grahami
AAGAACTGCTTTCATAAAGTAAAGGTCCTTTATTGGCATCTGTGGTTCCATAAACAACCTTTAACATCCACACAATCTTTCTATTGCACAAAAGGTTCTTTATAGTGGAAAAAGGTTCTTAAACCGATCTCCACGTTCTGTTAAGATCTCTTCATTGAAAGGATGGTTCTTCTGTGGTATCGCTGTGAAAGCCCACTCTTGGAGAGCGGAGTGTTTTTCTTTGAGGATGGCACACAGAATAGTGCGACTCGATGGCCACCTCATATGAATGGAATTTATTGCTTTGCTCTAATAACAGGATGGTTTCTAAAATAAACTATTATGTTGGCAGAAGGTCCACAAATCTGGTCTGTAACATGTCAGATGAAGCACTCTGTAAGTTTTCTCGCTGTCCTCTCTGCAGAATATTGCCCGCTGCCCCACTTTGGGCGATTTTGCCAACGTCATAACAGTCATATGAGCTATAGACGCTGGCTCTCCGGGGTGGAAAGTTGAAGTTATCCTTGTGTCAGCGGATGTAAATTGCAGCATGTCATCTGACACGAGCCAGTGATGTGGGCTGTAACTGCCTGATGTGTTGTTAATGTGAGTTTTGTCAGCTTTCCAGCTGGAGCGTTACTCTAGACACACACTAGTCATTCCTGAATGTGAGAGCGCCTGGTATAGTCCGGTTGACACAGTCATGTTTACATTACCATGTAAAGCTCAGCTTTACTTACAAACCTGACCACATCTACTTTAAGTGACAAGTGAATTTTTCTGCCAACAAATTTTAGTTTATTATTTAAAGGATAAGTCCATAAAATTTCCTGATAATCTACTCACCCCCATGTCATCCAAAATGTTCATGTTTTTCTTTCTTCAGTCGAAAAGAAATTACGTTTTTGAGCAAACATTCCTGAATTTTTCTCCATATAATGGACTTCAATGGTGGCCAATGATTTCAAGGTCCAAAATGCAGTTTCAATGCAGCTTCAAAGGACTCTACACGAGCCCAGCCGAGGAATAAGGGTCTTATCTAGTGAAACCATCGGTCATTTTCTGAATTATTATTTTTATTTATATATTTAACAATTCCTGGAATGTTTTCCTCAAAAAAACGTAATTTCCTTGCGACATGGGGGCGAGTAAATTATCAGGAAATTTTTATTCTGGAAGATAACTTTTTTGAATTACTATTACTGTAAGTGACAAGTGAATTTTTCTGCCAACCAACAAAAAATTTTTTTTTTTTTATATTACTCTACTTTAAGTGACAAGTCAATTTTTCTGCCAACCAACAATTTTGGCACAATTATAGATGTTTTGTTTTTTTTATATTATTTTACTCTAAGTGACAAGTGAATTTTTCTGCCAACAAATTTTAGTTTATTATTTAAAGGATAAGTCCATAAAATTTCATTCAACAAAAAAACGTAATTTCCTTGCGACATGGGGGCGAGTAAATTATCAGAATTTTTATTCTGGAAGATAACTTTTTTGAATTACTATTACTGTAAGTGACAAGTGAATTTTTCTGCCAACCAACAAAAAAAAATTTTTTTTTTATATTACTCTACTTTAAGTGACAAGTCGATTTTTCTGCCAACCAACAATTTTGGCACAATTATAGATGTTTTGTTTTTTTTATATTATTTTACTCTAAGTGACAAGTGAATTTTTCTGCCAAACAAACATTTTAGCAAAATTGTAGATGTTTTTTATTTTATTTTATAGCTTTTTTTTTTTTTGCTTATTGTATTTATGGCATGAACTAAAAATCAGCTGTCGGTAAGAAATCGAAATTGATCCAATTTTTTGATTGAGTAAAGTTGTTCGAACTTTGGCAGCCACTTTAGTAACGCTGTGAGTGCAGCGTTATTCTATAGAGTTGAATGCATTGGGCAGTGCTGTGATCTGCATTACGTGATCAATTTTACACTATGCTCCTCATTTTAAGTGATGACCCATTACACTTTATATATTTAGTCTTGTTATGACTACTAGCATTCCTGCAGATAAACACAGTGCCCAGAGGGAATTTATGTCTGTGCAGAGAGCTGTTATTATCCCATCATTTGTGTGGAAGATCTGAGCAAAGCTCGTACGCTGCCATGTAATTACTCTTTTGCCCTGAAAAATACACTGCTCTGATATAAGCCGGACTTATGACATTTCACATGTACATGCTTCACACTGGCTATTCTTTGCATTAGGTAGGTGGATGAATGGAAACATATCTCCTAAAATTACCTCTTTTTGGCACCTTATTAAATTGTTATTCTCCTGTTGAATTGATTTAAAGATCAGGGCAGCATTACGTTTATGTCAGATTTGGATTTTGTACATCTGGCAGGGTCTCCTCAGATTCTCTGAATGCTGCAGGCCTTGGAGGATTTGAAATCCAAACAAATGTTTGCTCTTACCGTCTCTTTTGAAGTCTGTTTCCAATGGCCTGGCCAACATTGAGTTTACTGCGAGGGTGGTCCTCAAAATTTGATTGATTGATTTTCTATGTAAGAAGCCCTTGTGAACACTTCTGTGTTTTTGTGAAACTGACTAACTAATAAATTTGAGTACTCCATTTAAATTTTTTTTAAATCCTTGATTTGCATTTTGACCGTGTCGAGTAACCGGCAAAAAACCAGAAGTGGCGCGTTCCACGGACGAGAATCCATGAAATGCGTTATTAGTAGGGATGCACGATATATCGGCCACCATATCGGTATCGGCCGATAAATGCTCATTTTTTCTGTTATCGGTATCGGCCTGATAAGAAAATTTGGCCGATATCTTAAAGCCGATAAATAATGCATTATTTCCTTCAGAGACACTTCAGATGCGCGCTGTTCGTTTGCAGCCTTTTGTGCAATTGTATGTTGTAATATTGTGTTTATTCGATGTATATCTGATTTATCTCATATAGAATGCGTTTGGTTAAGTTAAAAGAGCGCTTCAGTTTACCGGTGATCGTCTTTAGCTCAGCGCACGCAGCTCAAACAGCAGTGCACAACATTAATAACTATGATTGGGAATGTCGTGTATATAACATTCTAATGAGAAAATTATTATAATAAAACGTTGTGAATTCTTTGGGTTTAGTTGCCGTGTTTCAGCGCGTTGTTATGGGAAGAGCGCATCCACAACAGGATCACACATTCTGACTATAGAACGCAATAACTGCATCATTTTGTACATATAAGTTGTAATATTATGTTTATGTGGTATTAATATTAATCTCAGGATGCATTTCCTTGAGTTAAATAAGCTGCCAGCAAAACGCTTCAGTTTACCATGTTCATTCAGCTCTTCAGCTTCAGCACGTGCAGCTCAACGGCTGCTATTTAAAACAGTGGTATTAATTTGTTACTTTTTCAAAATCATTGATATATTATTAATAACAACAACCACTTGTATTTTTCTCTTATTATTTTCATCAACAATATGGTTTAGTAATTAAAATCATTTAATTATTGTCCGTGCAGAGGCTATTCCGTTTTATTGATCTATGGCGCATTCATTTTGATTCTTTACACGTGTAATGATGTCCAGTGACTTGTTTGCATTATTTATGCATAATTTTATTTATTTGTAAGACTTTTTTATGACTAAATTTGGTAATGGGAGAGTAAAAATATTTTTAAAACGTACACCGTTCAAACTAGGCTGCTTATGTTGAAGTGTTTGGGATGTGGCTTTTAATGATGAGACCTTTTTTGTAATCAGGCTCTCAAAAAGTATATAACAATTTGGATATAGATTTATCGGCCAACATATCGGTTATCGGCTTTCAAAAATAAAGAATAATCGGTTATCGGTATCGGCCAAACTGTCATAAAGAAATGGCCAAATATTAAAGATTAAGTTGACATTTGAATGAAATGTTACTTACTCAATATTAAACATGGATTAGATTGCGCAGTAAAGTGTAAAAACAATCGTCAGGCCGCTGGCGCCCTCTGCAGTCATTTGTTATAATGCATAATGTACATTAGCTCTTTTGTTTATAATACATTGTAGTATATTTTAACAGTTTTGTTCAATAAAACCATACGATTACTTGCTTTTGATACTTTATTTGAACCAATTATTATTGCCTCATTACTATTATATATGTATTTTAAAAGCTATTGTTCGCTTGGGTCTTTTTTTTTTTTGTTGCCACAAAAAATGATTAATCGGCAGAATAATCGACTGATTACTCGATTACCAAAATAATCATAAGTGACAGCCCTAGTCTACTGGTGTATACAGATACTGCGTCCAAATATCCGTTTGATGTGGTCAGGAATGGCAGCACTTGATTTGATGTTGTCACATGATATTGTGAGATTAGATGTCATTGGATGATGAGTTTAACGAATTGACGGCATTGGTGGTGACTGTTCCGTATTAGATGCCAGTTTAGAACAATGCCGGCTTTGATCCACATCTCAGAAGTTCTTTAATGCTATTGGAACAAGTACATTTCAAACTAATGAGCCACTGCTGGCCTCACTAACCATATCAACCAGCTGTTCTGTAACTGGATCTAAGGGAACTAGTTTTGGGGGTTTTCATTCTCTGAAGGAAACAAACTGTTCAGGAATGCTGTAACGCTCCCTTCCCCAGGTTATTGCTTATGTGGCCTGTGCCTGTCAGGAACCACCACGAGCTGTTTTCCATGCTTGTCACCTCATGCTAAGTACATCTGCAGATGTGCTGGTGAACCAGGTCTGGAAGTTGATCGTCTTGGTGTCTTTTTGCAGATCCATGATTGCAGGCCAGAACTGACAATTGCGCGAATAAACGAATGAGCAAGTAAAGCCAGGAATGTGCCCAGTCAGACCTGAAACACAAAACGTACTGATCCCTCTTTCAAAGCTAACACAGTTGCTCATATATGCTCAGGGCCAGAGCTGGCTAGTAACTGATTACATGTAATCTGGATTACATAATCGGATTCCAAAAAGTAAGTACTTGTTGTTCGGTTATGAGTATTTTTAAATGTAATGCAGTTGGACTACAGTTACTTTTTTTATTGATTACATGATTACATTTTATTCACACAAAATATAAATTATTCATAATTTGATTTCTTTTTCATCTTTTAAATGTTCCTTTCCAAAACAGCCTACCGCTTGTATACCTTCAGAAAGCCTTCCAGTTTTGTGGACATTCACACAGAGACCAAGCACTAGTCAGATGGCTATAATTGAGGCCGCACTCAGTTTGAGATCTGGATTTACAAAAAACATTTAATGCTTTTTATGTTAATAATAACAAATATATATTTGCGTCATCTATGTATTTTTATATCAGTACGGTACAAAATTATCCTATTTAAATCAATGTGATAAATGAGTTAGGTCAGAAGTAATCAAAAAGTAGTCTGATCATATTACCTAAAATGTGTAGCCTAATGTATTGGATTGTTACTAACTACAATTTTTGTCATGTAGTTTGGAATCCGTAATCTACCCAGCTCTGGTCAGAGCTTAAACAAAACATCTCATCCGTGGAAGAGAATGCAATGTTCTTCTCGATTTACTTCATGGGAAGCTACAATTAACTAAATGGGGTTTTAGCGGTGTTGTTTTTCCCAACCAGTTCAGCTCTTCCAAAGTTTCTCCCCTTTATCCCACTCCTTTATTTTATGAATCTGGCAACCAGTTCCGGACTAAACGGTTCTCCAGAGGACGAGATGGAGTGTTAACAAGCTTCTACATTCTCAGTCTGGCCGCGGGTGTGCTGCCCCCATCCTGGAGCCGGACTCTCCCACGGGGGGCGGCTCGGCGCGCTGCAGCCATCACCTCTTTATGAGCACTTCGAGTGGCCTGCTTGCCGACAGTTGCCAGGCGAGTAACTCGCTGAAAAAGGAGAATCCGCTGTGAAAGGTGGTGATTCAGAGGCTTGAGTGCTCGCAGGCACCCTGAGCCAAAATAATTAGATCAGCGTCTTTTCCCAGGTCTCCACACTGGCCCTTTTGTTGGCCTCCCTCCAGTGTGGTGGCAGCGGCCTGCTGATTACTGCTGTGGGCCGCTAACACGAGGGTTGAAGGTTCAGTCCTAACTAGAGCTGACTTGGGAACTGATAAGATGCATGATAATAGACGTTACAAGAAATTACAGAAGAAGAAAAAAATGCATTTACGAGCATGACTCGAGCATGATTTTTTTTATTTTTTTATTGTATGAATCCAGTCTTTAATATAGGCAGTTGGGAAGGATAGAGATTACAAGTTACCTCGTAATAAAAAGTACTGTAACTGATTACTTTTTCATTACTTTTCTAAATTTCTAATAAATGTATTCAACTGGCAGGGTTAACCTTACAGTGATTACGGTCAGCCTTTCTAAATCCTTTGTCACTTTAAGATTAGAATAATTTCATTTTAAAGCACAGCCACCACAAAATCAGACTTTAGCACCTCTTCTTACTTTGAGGTCATTCTGAGGTTAAATACTGATTTTAAAATCATAACAAGAAACCGTTTAATAGCTATGATGCTGTTTTTGAAATCAAATCTTTGCATAGCTATGACAGAAAACACTGGCATCTAACAATGCCTTGGAAAAAAATACAGTTGATCTTAAACAATAAAGCGCACAAATCCTAAAATGAAATAAAACGGTTATTAAATAAGCATGTGTCCTATTCTGTGAACTCCTGACACATTGGTGTCTCAAATTTTAGCGCAGTCTTTTCAATTTGGGAAAGAAATCAATCAAATCTGTATGTTTGTAAAAAATATTCAGATGTAACCCCCTTTGTAATCATTTTCATAAGTAATTTAATTACACACTTTTTCTTTTAGTAACTGTAACGGATTACAGTTACATTTATTTTGTAATTAAATTGTCATTCTGTTACATGTAACTAGTTACTCCTCAACACTAAATATAGGAGATGTCTCGGAGACGTTCAAAATGCGTGTTGTTGAGGCCTCCCGGAACAGTTGAGGTGAGAACCGCTGTTATAGTTTGCATATTAAGCTGAGATTGGAGAAAGTAGTTTAACAAAAAAATGTAAATCACTGTAATGTTTTCAGTAGCATGATTGTTGTAGTGTGTGCAGAGCGAATTCAAGCGAGCTCAAAACCAGTTATAGAAAGTTTGTGAACTGTATTTGTGCATGTAAATGTCCTTGTTTTCCAGACAAACAACATATGCTTTTTCATCTCGGGTTTGCTTCCACAACTCGCTGCCAAAGTCAACCTACTTATTCACTTTGTTTTGCCTTTGGCTTTTCCTTTTGCACATGATTTGAGAGCGGAAACACCTGTTCATGGCTCAGAGGTGCTAAACTACATGTGTTTTACTTTCTTATTTTTTATTTTTATTTTTTTTGTTAAAATTAAACACAACCGTAATTGTGGTGCTACAGAAATGGCAGATGGGCCTTCGCTTTCCACATAATCTGACACCATTTTTACATTTGCTATACAAATCTGCTTTATTTGTATTGACTTAATGACTTAAGACTCATTAACGGCAAGAACATTAACTATATTAGCGTCCACACTAATGAACGATAACATTCTTTTCGTTTATAAGCATGCCCTGCAGTTATCGTCTTCCGCTTTAAATGCTCCAGGTAGTTTTGGGTGTCAGTGTTTTCATCGTTCATCACCTGGAAGAAAGTGTTCTAGTAGTGTCGTTATCATTATAGCTGTGGTATGACTTCTCTGTTCGCATTTAATTAGAGCGATTGCGGTCTTTTACATCTTTTTAAGGTTCCAAAAGGTTTTTTTTTTTTGGTTTTTTTTGCAGTGATGCCATAGAACAGGGTTCCGCAATAGGCGGCCCGCGGGCCACATCCGGCCCGTGAGAGAGAAAAGTTTTAATTTCAAATAATGTGGCATGAAAATTCAAACGCAGCATCAGAACGCTACATTAAGTTACATCGTGTCTACACCGGACGCGAGCGGCAATAAAATACAAGATTATAATCAGTGATGCTGTCTTGGATGCGGCGCGACACGACAAATCCCCGACAGTAAACTGCTGACTCGTTCTATTTATAACGTACTGACACAACATTCAAATGATTTGCAGTGCTTTGTGGCATCCAGTGTAGATACGATGTGACAGCAAAAACATGGCGAGTGTGTAGAAAGTGTAAGTGTGTTGCATGGCAGACATGGAGATTTTTGTTTGTTCATTTGTTTTTAATATTCAACATGCAAAGTTCTTCTGTTTCTAAATGCAAAAATATATTCATCTTGTGACCATCTTATGATTATTTTAACAAAAAGCAACAATAATTGTAATAATAATATATATATATATATATAGGTCAGTGGCCCTTGGCTTGGTATTGTTGGCAGATTTCGGCCCTCTGCGAAGACTAATTGAGGAACCCTGCCATAGAAGGACCATTTTTGGTTCCTCAAAAAACCTTTCAGTAACCAGTTATTAAAAGAACCATTTTTTTCTTGGCGTGATTTTAGTAATCTGAAGAACCTTTTTTCACTATAAAGCACCTTTTGTGCAATTCCTTGGATGTTAACGAATTTTCATGGAACCAAAGAATCCAATAACGAACCTTAATGTTTGAGAGTGTAGAGTTTCTCATCTATGAAGAGACATGGTGTGACCATCTGGTTTAATATTTGGAAATCTATCAATAAATTGTATAAAATGTAAATGTTTTGAATTTCACATCGGTAGAGCATGAATTATGTTCTTTTGCAACTTTCCAATTCTGTGGCGCTGATTCCATTAGGATGCCATTAATAATCCACAAATGGATTCACGTAAAATGTGTACATTCACAAGCGTCCTCTGCTTTTCTGTGTGACTCGTGTCTTTGGATTGTGCATTAGTTTCAGGCACTGGAATGTTTGAGATATTTCATGTGTGAATTAAAAGAGAAATGTGTCTGTAACCCTAGTGTATGTGGGTTCTGCCAGGGCCTCGCCGGCTCTGAAAGACACCATCTGTGTGTGTTATGGCAGATAATCATTCAACAGGCTGCGAGGCGGCATTAAATAAACCTACAGAACCAATGTTTGATTAGCAGAATCACCAACTTCATCAAGATCCTCCTAATCTTTGCAGTTCTTTGTTTTAGCACAGACGAATGTTAAATAGGCAATGTATATTTTACGTAAGTAGTTGGCTGACTTGTCTTTGGAGAGCCAATCTGATTTGTGTTACGCGATGATTTGTAATCTTCCGAATGTAAAGTTGCGGTAGTACTGTAATCATTTTATTAAGAATAAAAAATCCGGACAGGATCATTTTCATTACCGTATTTCAGTACGTATGGGGTAAAACGAGCCATGTGGTGTGTTTGCTAGGACTGTGTGGATGAGTCCTAATCACTCACGAATGCTTCAGCTGGCAGCGCGTTATGGATTATTACTTGAATACAGCACTGTAATTATGTGGAAGACATTGCCCAGCTGTGTATAGCATGTCAAATGTGGTTTTTGACACTGCTTACTTCTATTTGAGGATAATTTGCCTAAAAACAATTAAATTTATTGGAACCGATGAAACGAAGAAATGATTGCAACAACATATTAAGCAAGCATAATTTATGCCCCATATGCAATGGTTCTCACACTGTTTTCAGTCTCAGAAGGAAATCACTCCACACTGTTAAACAAGCATGTAATTTGCCTTTAACCACATGCAGTGAGCTCGTTAAACACCGGCCCAGTTACCATCTGATGATTATATGAAAACTCCACTCGTGTTGTCTGTGTGATCAACTCAATTTAGGGTATTTATGGATCATCTCAGATACCACACTGTCAGCAGTAATGTGTTTTATTATAAATGAGATGCTCTTTTTGGAACCGATGAAGGACAAACTAAACGCCGTTTCAGATCAAACACTCTGGGTTCAAGCCGCCAGAAGCTGATTTTTTTCTTGCATCACAATTAATGGTAATTTTCCAGTGAAGAGAGCTCTTAGTCGTAGTCAAATATTTTCTTTATTATTTTGCTGTTGGTGCAAAATAATATGATCCAAGAAGAATTCTTAAAAAATAAAAAATAAATCTAGCTTTAATAATGCACATGTAGGCCTATCTCATTTTGGTTTCATGTGAAAAATTATTTGGTTTTTTTTTTTGTTTTTTTGGTAAATGTATTTTTGTCACTGATTCCCCACAGAAACATTTGATTTTATATGCCTTACAAGAGTATTGAATTAATATTCACTGTTCACAGTAGAATATGTATATTCAAGTCACTGTATGAATTGCATGTTTGTGTGTTTCTATAAATAACCTGTTGGTAACACTTTAGAATAGGGAACACATTTTCACTATAAACTAGGAGTTTTCCCTCAATAAACTCCTAACTTGCTACTTCTAGTTAGTAAGGTTGTTGTTAAGTTTAGGTATGGGGTGGATGACGGATCTAGAATAAATGCAGAATAAAGCATTAATATGTGCTTTAGAAGTATACCGTCTAGTAATATGCATGCTAATAAGCAACTATTTAATAGTGAGAATTGATCATTAAAATAAAGTGTTACTTGTTTAACCTGTCTTTGAATTTGAATATGGGTTTGCAGCTGCTGCTGTTGTTGCGTATACTCTAGAATTACAAGTTATCAGTTTTACAAGTTACTTTTTACCGATGCTAAGGTTCAGTTATTCCATTATAATAATTTGATAAGAGCTTGTTAGTCGGTTTATTTGAGCACAGGTCTTGACTGATGTGTCTGTTCTGCAGTGGCTGACGTGAACCTGTCGCAGTCTGGAGAGATCGAGGCTGTAGCTGAGGCCCAGAGCGGAGGACTGCCAACAGCTGAAGGTACAGGAACACAAGGCCTGATTAAACTCTATCCCGAAAGCATCATCCCAACACTGTGTATTCATATGACCTTATATCATGCAGTTTAATTTTACTCAACTTTGCCATTTTTATCACAATCTCACAGACCACCAATTTGGAGAGTCCTGGTATACAGCTTCTAAAAGAAAAGTTCAACCAAAAATACTTTTTATAATGCTCAATTCCTTTTTTTTTATTTTTTATAGTGCATCATCAGTTAGCACCACATACAATGGGTCCAAAATCCCTCTCCGCATAGCTGTATATTAAACATTAAATATGTTCTTATTGGCTTTTAAGACCGGTTCACACCTAGAACTATAATGATAACTCTATTAAAAGAGAAAACAAAACAATGGACAATAACATGTTGAAAGAAAAGTTCAACCAAAAATACTTTTTATAATGCTCAATTCCTTTTTTTTTATTTTTTTATAGTGCATCATCAGTTAGCACCACATACAATGGGTCCAAAATCCCTCTCCGCATAGCTGTATATTAAACATTAAATATGTTCTTATTGGCTTTTAAGACCTGTTCACACCTAGAACTATAATGATAACTCTATTAAAAGAGAAAACAAAACAATGGACAATAACATGTTTCTTGTAGGTGTGCACTGCAGTTATGTCATCTGCTGCTTTATATGCTAAAGCTGGATGGATTCTAATTGACTTAAATGTTTTTACAAAGTGATAAGTGATAAAAACACTGGAAGTTGTAGGTAACTAGGGCGGTCAAAAAAAAAAAATTCGTTTATTCGTGGAATTTAAAATAAAAATCCACATTCGAATGCAAAAGCATTGCATTTTTATTGATTTATTTTCTGTATATTGCTGCTGCCACACAGATCTAAAATGAACAGGCGATTTATTTCCCAGCTGTTTACCTCTACAGACATATCCCACTGTTTTAAACTTGTGTGTGAATGAGAACTTAGTTTAGTACTCGCATGCTGTGACAGCCGCTTTCTGTGCGTGTGCTTCGGTTGTGTGTGCTCAGAAAACTTTATATCAGAAGATTAAACTAATACGGTTTAAAACGCATGATTTCAGCGCCAATCACAACCATAACAGATGTTTTTAGCAGGTACGAGCTGTAATGGCGCAGCTCTATTCTGGAAAAGGGGGCGGGGAGCAGCAGCTCATTTGCATTTAAAGAGACAGGCCTGAAAAACAGCGTGTTTCTGCTTCCTTCCAAAATAGGCATTTTCAAAATGATATAATAAATGATCTGTGTAAATAAATGAGTATTTTGAGCTGAAACTTCACAGTTACATTCTGGGGACACCAGAGACTTATATTACATATTGTAAAAAGGGGCATAATATGTCCCCTTTAAATGAAAAAAGTGCTCTTTTGTTTTCGGTTCTTAGTATTAAACTATACATGTATACATACGTGATGCTTTTTGTTTCTAATTGTTTAAGCAACGTAATTAACCCTTGTGCTACCTTTTGGATGTTTTTGTCAGTTTTATTTTTTAAAACTGCACAGCGTGTTTCTGCTTCCTTCCAAAATAGGCATTTTCAAAATAATATAATAAATGATCTGTGTAAATAAATAGTATTTTGAGCTGAAACTTCAGTTACATTCTGGGGACACCAGAGACTTATATTACATATTGTAAAAAGGGGCATAATATGTCCCCTTTAAATGAAAAAAGTGCTCTTTTGTTTTCGGTTCTTAGTATTAAACTATACATGTATACATACGTGATGCTTTTTGTTTCTAATTGTTTAAGCAACGTAATTAACCCTTGTGCTACCTTTTGGATGTTTTTGTCAGTTTTATTTTTTAAAACTGCTATTTTTAATCGCAGTGCCATTTAACTGTAAAATGATGCAATTTTTGTTAATAGGCTTTCATTCTGTTGGCAAGGCTTCAAAATTACATTTTTTACAATTTTTTCAGGTTTGGCCTATAAAGCATATACTCGCTTTATTCCTGTTTTCTGCTTCTGCATATTATAGAGCCAGTTGGATAAATAATGCAGCTATAATTGTGTGGGTGTGTTGGTATGGATGTCAGAGTGTGGTTTGTATGTGTGTCATAAAAAAAATAAAATTGTGTGTGTGTGCTTGTAATATTTGAGAGAGAAAAACTCTACTGCAAATCACAAATCCAACCACTGTGTGCACCAGCAGAGTTTTGCTGGCATCTAATGGGGAAAATATTGTACTGCTCCCAAACAAAATCTTACTGAAAGCTCATTTTTTGAGATATCAACCTCAAATTTGGAACACAACTTGTTTAGATTTATGGCTTTGATTTTCTATCAGGTATAGAGTTCAACATGTTTAATAAAATTTATATTTTATATAAAATATCGTTCTTAAATCATTTTCATAAACATAAACCTCCCAAGCTTCAAATTTTTATGGCACAGATATTTTTGTCCGCTATGGAACTGTGCGCAACTTTTTTTTAAAATTGATGCACAAGGGTTAATTATATATGGTTTATAAACATTATTTTAAACATTATGCACTTTTTTTCAAAGATAGTCGTGTTATTTTATTGCTTTGAAGAAACGTGCATTAGTAATATTTTGCTCTGCGCCCTCTTGTGGCCTCAGGAGAGAAGCCAAAAGCCCCCCCTCCCCCAACAGAAATTATGCCTTTTTAAATTCGAATATAGATCATATTTTGGTGCAAATTTGACAGCCCTAGTGATTAACGCTTTATTTTAAGGACCAATTTTCACTATTAACTAGCATGCATATTACTAGCACATTGGCTGTTTATTATAAAGCACATATTAATGCCTTGTTCTGCATGACCATATTTTAGATCTCATAATATTACACCAAACTTAACTACCTTACTTCCTTTTAATAAGCAGACAATTAGGAGTTTGAGGCAAAAGTCGTAGTTAATGGTTTGTTAATAGTGAGAATTGGACCTTTTTAAAAAAGCGTGACTAAAAATCAGTGAATAACTGCATGATAGGTGTTCAAGACAAGGTTTGGATCATGAAATGCGGCCTGCTATGTCCGTCAGGAGTGTGTCTGCGTTTCTGCTTTCCGTGTGCATAAATCAAGAGTTTCAGGAAAAGCCACCACTTTGCTCTGGCAGGCCAGTTTAATAGCAGCTCTGAGTATGAGCGCTGCAGAGACTATTTGTGTTGGCCACGGGACCAAGGGGTCTGGGGACGAGAGGAAGCCGTAATAGTTTTCAGGAGAGTGAATGAACGTATGAAGGGCAGTGTTTCTAAACCATGCATTACCAATATGAACTTGAAGCAAGAGAAAAGCTGTGAAACACGTTAGCAAGCGAAATGTAGAAGAAACAGTCGGAAATGAATACTTTTGTCTAACCAGGTGCATGATAAATCATCCAGTAAATAATGTCACAGAACAGAACAGTTGTGTGTTCTGCAACAAGACATTTTAATAGATTTTTGCTTTGTTTTATGGCTTTAGGCTAATTAGCTTCACCCACAGAAAGCTTCTGAGGGAGTTACAGCGATCAGTCGTATTACATTAAAGAGCATCAAAACATTCATTTTTTTGGAGTTTTGTGATTTTTAAAATTGTCAATTTGAAAGCTGAGACTTTTCTTAAAAACAACAAAACACAAAAAATGTTGCAATGTTGATCAGCAAATGAATACATCAACTGTTAACTTTGGCTCTTCTTGTAAAAAAAAAAAAGTCTGCTTAATTGTATTGAATGTGTAGTATACTTCAAATCTTAAAAGTATATATTAAAAAAAGTACTTGCAGATAGTAATGAAAAAAGGCCACTTAAAAGTACTTGAAAGTACACTTCATTAAAGTAGACTTCAAAAATACTTTGAAGTGCATTTTAAGTCAGTGTTTAAAACTTTTCAAAAAATATTAAGTTTGAACTAAATGTATATTATTTCTGTTGTAACTTGTTTTTTTTTTTTTTTAAAGAATGCATTAAAGTGTACTTCTCTCAAGGGTTCATAAGAGTCGCTGGCTTCAAGGGTGCATATTCCGTTTTAATGAAGTGTTTGAACAATTAAATATGTTGGTATGTTTGACCAGCAATAACTTTGATCGGTCTGCTACAAATGATGTTTATTGAACTTATATTTACATATCAACTGAAAACAACCATAGGCTAAAAGATCGATCTTGGGATTGAAGAATTGTGATTGTTAAAATGGTGATTGTGAAGCATTGTAAAATCATTATTTTTATCCACCTATCTTGAAATCTACTTAAAGTTATTTGAGCTTTTAGCGTTGCGTTTGAAGGCCAGAGGTTGGTTATATGGTGAGTTATAATGGCTTGTCAGCAGTGCTTGTGTTGTTTATCATTCCAATCATGGCCGCCCACAAGTAGTCAAACCCACTTAACCTCGCCTGCCGGCTGCACTCGCCAGTCCTGGGAGATATCTGTTTTTTTTTTGTTTTTTTTGCACAAGTGGCTGCATGATGGTCCATTCCAACTATGTTCGTGAGTCTTCATTGTTGTCTTCATCATCATCTTTTTTCTGCAATATTCTTCTAAATTCTGAATCATAGGACTAATCTCTAGCTAATTTGGCTCTATCTAATTCTTTTTTTCTTTCAGTAGTTAATGCTTTACTTTGTGCTATTCACAGTATGTTGTGCTTTAGTAAAGTGAAGTGACGAGTACAGCTTGGCATGTTGGAGTGGGTGCAGCTTTATACAGTGTCTTGTTTGCTCTTCCAGTTGCACTGGCATCTATGCATGAGTAATAATGGATTAGTGCAATATTAATTTCACATTCTGCCTGTTCTAGCACGCTGACTTTACCTGACTGTAAGTCTAGCCGCACACAGTGGTTCTTGGTGTCGGTGCTGTGGTTCACTGATGTTGAACACGTTCCTGTACAGTACGTAGTGTCTGTCTCATTATGTCACGTCTTTAGAGCGTCAGCTGAGCGTGAGCACAACACCCTCGCTCATGTTTACAGATAGAGGAGGGCCTGTAACAGCTTGCCTTTACCACAGTGAGGGTATATGGACTCGTGTGTTTTCACGGCTTCACTTTCTCAGTCATTCACAGTTTGGCTTTGCGACACAATTGGGCCTTTCATGCCTCAGTTTCTTCACAAATCTTCTGTGATGTGATGCAGATCTTGTCAATGCTGCCTTGGTTTGTTGGTGGTCGTTTTTCTTTTTGCTGTTTCGGTCTTTTCCTGTCGTCTTTTGTTGACTGTTGAATTATCTGCTGCTAGGGATTATTACTGTTTCATGTTGTTCCTAACTGAACAATGTGTTTTAGTTGCTTTAAACCCAAGAGTACACTTTAGTTTTATGCATACTCTGTGGTATACACACAGAGTGTGTGTGACATAAATTTAGCCCTTAGCACAGTACACGTGTAATGTATGCATGCAGCCTGAATTTTCTAACCATGCTTATTCTATACGCACAGCTCACATGTTTTCATTGCAGTAATTAGTTGATCCACATAGAGCTGGCAATAAACAATATCATACCAAGATCACAATAAAATACTGTATGTTGATAATAATAAGCTTTGGATATCTAACAATCTATCATGTAGAAGAAATAAAGGCGACAGCAGCAGTCAGTGATTGTGTCTAATAAGTCTGCATGTTCTGTGTCTCTGTGTGAATGAGTGCTGTAGTTTTGTCTGATACACAAACTCAGACGTGTTACACTCGCGGTGATTTCAGCATCTGTCTCTCAATATATGAGGACATGAACACATCAACTTCATCTCCAGAGCTGCTCTGAGAGTCACTTCAGCTTTACACAGTTTCATTTGAGAAAAAAACTACCGTCGTATACACACTGAAACACAAGAATACAAGATCTTCAACCAAATAAAACAAAAAAGGTTTGGTTTAACTTGAAGAAATTATGATAGAAATATTTGTCGTATACTAAAATGTACTTCTGAAAGTAGTAATAATAATATTATTATTTTTAAGGAATATCATAAAACCAAGATATTTTTTTTATTCATGTCTGTTGTGCAGCATCTTATTTGACACAAATTCCACAATGTTGTGTTGGAAATTGTTATATTTCTATTTAATTATATTTTAAACGATTGGTGAAATCTGTTAAAGTTTTATTTCATTAGACACCATGTATGATGATAAATTTGTATCAAATCATAAAACACAGAATTTGGGGGAAAATAAAACTATAACAAAACTATAAAAATTAAGATTTATTTTTGTGATTAATTTTAATATTGAATTATATGAGAAAAATACATTGTGGTAAGATTTTTGGCCATATGTCCTGATGCGTTGTTTCCCAGTCAAAAACTGATGCGAGATAAACACAACTCTAGTTCAAGAGTGCAACATCATCTTTGGGCCAGTTTTACTAAACCGGGCAAATTAGCGCGAGCGCAATTCCAAAAGAGCGCCGATGGGTGTGGACATTTCTGCGGGTGATTTACTAACAACACGCAAATTACAGAATACAGACGCAACATCTCATTTACATATCGACCAACGCAATATACCAAGCGCAGCGCAAATTAGAGCAGTCGCAAATAAAGAAATAAAGAAGCCACAGTACGTTGAAAAGAACCGGAGGCCAAAAAAATGCTAGAAGTTGCATGAGCTGGTTTTGCTTGACTCCTAGTTGAGGGTTCCAAGTCGTCTTTTATTTCCTGAAGCAAATTAAAAAATAACATGGCTTGGCAAACGATATTTTCGTGTTCTTGCATTCCAAATAAATTACGTGTGGAAAAAATCCTCTCCCTTCTACCACGCACTCTCTGATCTCTGCCGAGCACCCTCCTAGCAACAAATTGCAGCCATTTCAAGCACAAAATAGTTTGACATGCTTTTTTTGGGCATTAAATAATGGCGCAAATACCAGTAATTTGACGACCGCAAACGTTAGTAAAGCGCGTTGAGTGATTCATTTGAATACTCTCCTCCCATAACTATTGCATCTAGAAGGTTAACTCCTACAAATGCATATTCAATAAAGTCAGGCACAAAAATAACTGTCCACACCTTTTCAGCGCTAATTCTTCACTGCGTGTCTTTAGTAAAACCTGACAGTACTATTTTAACACCAAAAGACTGTTTGCGCTGGCCCTTTATCGGTCGCTAACTTCAGGAGAGAAATAGCGCAGACACCAGCCAGAGATGAAACTGCATGTGTCGAGCGCGTTCACACACGTTATCAAATAGAGTGTCCATTGAGAGGCTACATGATTGGCTGTGCTTGTTTACCAAGAATTTCTGTAAAAAACAAAGTATACTTTACAAATGCTAGTCTGTGGCAAAAAGCTGCTTGTAGCCAACGAACACATTTCACACTAGTTTGAAACCGATGTAACCGGCCAGCATTTAGGGGTTTTGGGATTGTTGCTACAGACAGGAGGAGAATGATGTTGTAATCTATACCTAGTTTGTATTTAGTTGTGGAAAATGGTCACCAGCACAACAGAAAACAATAAACTGTGAGGATTAAATGTGCACAGGGGGCGTCTTTCTGCCTTGCATGCGCTTGGACTCAGCTCTGGTAATCATTCAAGCGTAGGTTGGACAACTTGGCAACTGCGTGTCAACCCATTTAAGGCTACATACCACCCTTATGATGGCTGTGGCTTGTGGAGATATGATCTCAGATCAGGTTGGAGAGTGCAGGGGATTTCATGTCTGCTCGATAAGGCTGAGGCCTGTATGACTGTGTTTATTTGAACTCTGTCTGGCTCTCTACTTACTATGAGCTCACACTTCTCAGGCTGAGCTTAGCCAGGCCCGACGCCTCTTCTCTTTGCTCTCTTGCTGTCACTTTCTCTGTTTTCCCATCATGCAGTCCTGTTGCATTTCTCACCTCCGCACCATTGTGTCATCTCTCATGTCTCTGTGAAGAGCCGAGGCCTCGGACTCAACACACTGGGGCCAGAAACGGTTTTAAAACTAAAAGAACAATCCTCCATGGACACATTGGCCGTTAAGGGTCTGGAGTTTGGGAAGCTCTGCTCTACCTAATGAGTAGTTTATTTTCCTTGGTTTGTTTGCTACATTGCAGAGATCTACAAATCATAGGTTTGCCAAAACAAACAAATCCCCTCCTGAGATGTTTCTTTCATCCGCAGTTGTCAGGATGGGACCACTCGACGGAAGATGTTTGTTTTGATCTGAAGCTTGAGTTACTCAATCCAGATGTGCTTTCCCAGAGTTGAGTAATTCTGCCGTCAAACGCAGGGGTCAATGCTGTGGCAGTTTGATCTTGACCAGTCAGCTCGTGTTTATCTTGTCCCATCTGAAAATAAGACGAAAAACTTTAGCTAAAACAAAAAATGTGTACAAATGCAACGAAATGAGAATTCTTGCTGGAACCAAACATTCTGAAGCAGCTTCAAACATGGCTCGTGCATTGCATTTTGATGTTAATAAAGCAATATCACATGAGCCAGTGTTTTAGAATACTTCATAGAACAAGTATGTAAAGAGGACAAGTATTTAAATAAGAAAAAGATGAAGATCCTCTTGTGTGTGGGAACGACTGTCTTGCGCCACAGATTCAGGATCTGCCAACTAGGTTCAAAAGTGTCCCAGATTCTGTTACCAAATTGAAAAAGTCACATTAACAACAAGGGTTTTTAAGGAGTAACAAGGAGACAGCACAATAATTGTATTTTTGCTTTTTTTACGCAACAGTTCAATAAATATGAGTTGAAATTGAGTAACTTGCATATTAGAAACAACGGACCCTTTTAATACTGTTAATGCAAAGTTTTGCTCCTATCCATCTATCCATCTATCTATCTATCTATCTATACCTTGCAATAAATACATCTTGGTATTAAACTACAAAATAAATAAATAAAATAGTTACCACTGCTGCAAGGGTGTTTCTAATACAACAGCTGATTGCCGTAATCAATCTCTTGATAATTTTTCCATCTTTCCATCTTTTATTTTGCTATTGGATTAAACTAGAATGTAAAAATCACATTTGCTGTAGTTTCCTCATTTCAAATTCCACATCTGGCACCCTAAGTGATCCACCTTGACTTACTTGATTCAGTGACTTTGGACAAATTGGTTGAGTGAATAATTCAGTGACTCATTTCAGGGCTCCAGACTGCGATTAAAAATATTAATTTGCGAGTTAGGTTTTTGCTGAGGTCGCCATTGGCGACTATATATATTTACCTGTTATGACTTAAAAATGTGCATGTAATGCATTTTTCCTGATTGTTTTACGATGCACATCAAAGTTTTAGTGGAAAAAAGGGTTTCAAACAGTCATCTCTGCAGCACAGCAGCGCTGACACACACCTGATAAACGCAGCTCAGTTGTACAGCGTGAGAGAGATCAAAATGACGGACACGTGCAAGTAAAAGTGTGGAAAAGCAGCACCATTATCGCAAAATGCTTTACTGTTTAATAAACAAAGTATCAGTTTTAAAATGATGCCAAATTCATAACGAAATTCAAACAATAAATACAGTTTTGGTGCTCTTTAATACAGCAGGCGCGATCGCTTTAGCGCCTCAGTTCAGGCAACAAGTGAACCCATTATATCTTTGTCTTTACTACTGTAGTGCATAATGAACATGAATTAACATCAAAACGTAGCCTATTTTATAAGAAAGCCTACAGTAGAACTTACTGAAAAATGTCTCATTTAAAACCTCAAACTGCGAAAAACGTGTAAAACTTGTTAATATACATTTACCTCAGAATAACCATTCGGTGTCCATAAGCTCATCAGTCAGCTAGAAAAATAACTATAAAGAAGAGCATTTTGCTATATTTATGCACTATTGGATGTTAATATTTTACTTAACCTGTTGTCTACATGATTCAACTTCTCTTATACAAAATTGCATTTTACTAATGAAGAAAAACAGACTGAATGTGTGAAAGACATATGCCAACACTTATAGGATGCACTGAGGAGGAGCCCAAACTACACTCAATGGCCAAGTGATGCTTGTTATGGTCCATGATATTTGTACCGATTCTGTGTCATGAACAATTCTTTGACTATATATTTCAAGTTGGAAAAGATGATGTAAAATTGATATTTGACTTGTTTCCATTCACAGCGGGGGTTTTTTTCTTTGCGATTTTGAGTCCCGATGTGTGTAGAAACCCACACATCAGTTAAACCTTTAAATGGTTTCAGTGTCTCAAGCTGTTAGTATCCATCACAGTCATCTCAGCGAGGATGGGGGGGTTGATTTCTTCTCAAGCCTGCATTGATGCTCAGGGTCCTCACCTTTGACCCCTCTAACAGCCTTCCTTGCCCTTTTCCCTCAGGTTATTTCCTGGAGTTTGTGGAGCCACCAAACAATATAACTATAGTGCAGGGCCAGACGGTCACTTTACACTGCAAAGTGGCGGGCCACCCGTGGCCCAGCATCCGCTGGCTTAAGAATGACGCCCCGGTGGTGCAGGAGCAGGGCCGAGTCTCCATCCGCAAGACAGAGGCTGGATCCAAGCTCCGCATTCAAGACCTGGACACCACCGACACCGGATACTACCAGTGTGTGGCTTCAAACTCCATCAAAGTCATTGCAGCTACTGGAGTGCTCTATGTGCGACTGGGGAGTGGAGGTAAATGATTGCTTTTTAATCTCATTTTAATTATTTTCTGAAGACTTTTAAACTCCAAACCAACATTACATTTAAAGCAAAATAATATATTAACATTGGAAAGAAGAAGGTCAAGGCAAGATTGTTTGGTAACACTCTAGTATAGGGACCAATTCTCACTATTAACTAGTTGTTTATTAGCATACCTATTATTAACATAGTGGCTGTTTATTAGTGTTTATAAAGCACATATTCTACATGAGCATATTCTACATCCATAATACCTCAACTTAACAACTACCTTACTAACTATTAATAAGCAGCTAATTAGGAGTTTATTGAAGCAGAAGTCATAGTTAATGGTTTGATAAATAGCGAAAATTGGACCTTAAAATAAAGTGTGACCGATTGTATATTTAGCATATTATTTAAGGAGAAATTACTGGATGTGATCAGATAAAATGAAGGAATGACATGCATTAATTGAAAAAAAAAATACAGTTTTGCAAAATATGTAAATGTATACTTGTATTGTAAATACACTACAGTTTTTCAGCAAAGACCGATTAAATTCAAATCAGATCAAAGGCATTTATAATATTACAAAAGATTATTTCAAATTAACGCTGTTCTTTTGAACTTTTTATTCATCACAAAATATAGAAAAATGCATCACGGTTTACACAAAACTTAAGCAGCACAACACTGACAAAAGAAAATGTTTCTTGAGCAGAAAATGAGCATATTAGAATGATTTCTGAAGGAATATATGACACTGTAGACTGGAGTAATGATGCTGAAAATTCAGCTTTGAGCACAGCAATAAATGTAATTTTATAATATACTGAAATGGAAAACATATTTTCTAAATTGTACAATAAATGGTCTTTTGCTTTCTGATTGGTTGAGCTCTCTTCAGAATTATGGGTAGTGTAGTTCTTCAGGAATTCTTCAGAAGAATTATATTAAAATCACATTGACTTATAGCTTGAGCATATTTCATTCTTCTTTTTGCAAAATATGTAAATGTATACTTGTATTGTAAATACACTACAGTTTTTCAGCAAAGACCGATTAAATTGATCAAAGGCATTTATAATATTACAAAAGATTATTTCAAATTAACGCTGTTCTTTTGAACTTTTTATTCATCACAAAATATAGAAAAATGCATCACGGTTTACACAAAACTTAAGCAGCACAACACTGACAAAAGAAAATGTTTCTTGAGCAGAAAATGAGCATATTAGAATGATTTCTGAAGGAATATATGACACTGTAGACTGGAGTAATGATGCTGAAAATTCAGCTTTGAGCACAGCAATAAATGTAATTTTATAATATACTGAAATGGAAAACATATTTTCTAAATTGTACAATAAATGGTCTTTTGCTTTCTGATTGGTTGAGCTCTCTTCAGAATTATGGGTAGTGTAGTTCTTCAGGAATTCTTCAGAAGAATTATATTAAAATCACATTGACTTATAGCTTGAGCATATTTCATTCTTCAGCTTTGTAGGTCTCTCTTGAAAGCTTTATACACTGCCGTTAAAAATCAATTTCTGTATGGGTAAAACGAATGGGAGTTTTACTTCCAGTACCCCGCTGTTGCACTCCATGGGAAGACGGCACAAATTTCCATTCATTTCTGTCAGGTCAGAGATTTGTTGGGCAAGTTTGTGCTTTTAATGCATAGTTATTTTTGGAAATGATTGCCGTCACATGAAACCCAGCTCAATTAAATATACCTGTGTGGCATCCCATTATAAACTCCTCTCAGACATTTAGTTGTAGTGTTTTCTTTCCTGTTCACCTATTTTGGCTTATTTTGGGAGTCCGTTGATTTACAGACAGACTAAAGCAGCAGTGTTTTACAACCATATGCACCAAATCTCACCCTGGCATCCCTGGATATTTATAGGAAAGCAGCAGCATAAATCTCAGTGTTCCTGCATTAGGACTCAACTTAAGAAACAACTTCCCACTGTTTCCTTCTAGGTGAAAAAATCCCTTTTATGTGCATACGGTAAATTCTCCACAAGGAGCGTGTCCGATGTGAAATACATTATGCTTTTGACAGGTTTAGGAGCTTGCTTGCGCCGTGCCTCCTGCTTCTCTGAAAAGTCATCTTGGCTTAATAACATTGCAGCTTCCCTTGAACTGAAATGGCAAATTAGGATTTGTGAAAACAGCTGCTCCCGAAGGGAAGATCGTGTTAAGACGCTTGTCTGTAATTCCTCCTATCTGTGTTTTACAGGACAGTCACCGGCCCATGGAGGAGAAGACTCGTAAGTACTGCTTTTGTCAGTTTGTCTCCGTGTGCATTTGCATTTTTCTGCTGTTAGTGTTTCTGTAAATAAATGTTTCATCATTTCCACACAGTAAATTGTTTATTCCAACCCACTGACCGCAAAAATACTCACCCAACAAATGGCCTAAGGTTTGATGAATTTTAAGAATTAATTTTGAAAAGAGTAAGATGTTGGCCGAATTCACCACATTTCTGCTTAAAATGCCCAGATCGTGTGTGAACTGTAGCTTTAGAAGATTATCTGATTGATTTGACAAATTTTGTTTAGTGCAAAGCTCTTTGCTGTCTTATAATATGGTAAATAAGTGTCATCTACATATTCATACTCTTTCTCGTACACTCTTTCTATTTGCTCTGTTGCTACGGCATATATAACCTGATTTGTGGAAATAAAGCAGGACCTGAACCATAAACGCAGACCTGTATCCTGGCTTGAAGCAGTAAATCTGACTTAACTTCCTTAAGAGCCGAAGAGAGGGCTGGCAGACACCTTCGGTTGGGGAAGTTTTGTGGCAGGTCCTAATGTTTCATTTTCCAGGTTAAATAAATGGTAGTGTAATGTCTGTGGGGATGTTTTCAGGGCAGTGCTCATGTTAATATGATTCATTCCTGCATACTGACTTACTGTAGAGCAGTGCTATAATGGTGCAGTCACGTTTCTGTTGTACGGCAAATTTTTGTGGCCACATCCAGTCATTTCAATAAGAAATGACAAAATCCGGAAATATGTGTGAGGGTGAAAAAGATTGGTTGACTGCACGGACCGATGGAAAGCTGTTTGGTTTAATAATGACTTCTGTGTGAGCTGTGCTTCATTTATCGCTAGACTATTAACAATGAACTTTTTCCCTGTGGAGTTTGGCCAAAATCTTGCTAATGTGACCGCATCTAGAGTGAAGTTCAGTAAATGGAGTTGGACATTGAAGTCTTCAGAAAGAACAGGAGTAAAAGAACATTGAATGTATAGTGTACAAGTCAAATGGACCACGTTTTTGGGGCTTTTTCCAAAATTTTATTAGAGCTGTATTAGTATCTTGTTGTGGTGCGCTTTCTCAACACATCTCAGAAAGATCATGTGTTAGGGATGCATGCAGCATGCATGATCATTTATGCTACACATGCGTTGTGGTCTCAGGTACCGTGTGTCGTTTTAGTGATCTGATCACACCTGTATTTAGCACTCGCTGCAAAAACAAAATTGCATGTTGATTTCAGGTGGAAAAGTGGTCTTGTCCTGTTTCCACTGGGTACTGAGTTGAGATGAGAACTGCAGTCATATGTGTGGGCCTTCAGCAGGCAGAAGCATTTTGGTGGTCAAATTTACAGTGTTTGTCTTCCTTCAGTTCCTAGTACTGCATATGTAAATCTCAGCTAGACAGCACATCCTGTGTTCAGCGCTTAGATCCACACTCTAGTAGTGACATACAGAGTTCTGGCATGAAACTCTAGATGGCGCAGTCCGATAGGTCTAACTCAATCTGACCTAATGACATCATTATCACATGGCACAGCTGATTGGTTCTCTCCTGTATCAGTAGCCAATGAGCCCGCTGCTCAACATTCAAATATATGACTAGGGCTTACTGTAGCAGTTGCAGCTTGCTTCAGAAACCCTCCACCTTCCCCAGCTCCACCTGTATAGATCTGCTATGAGGTGATTCATGTATGCTATATGGGGTTATTTCATGTATGTTATATTTGCAGCAGCAATTTTTCTTACATGCTCACAGCAGCATGTTGTGGATGTATTGGCAGTAGCAAGTCTCAGTACTTGCTCTGCCGCAGCAGCAGCGTAGCGGATCTATTCCGCCAAGACCAAATACATTAACATTGTCATGTACATTGCCATGCCAATCCCTCCGAGAGTTGTCATGACAGAAGTGAGGTTCAGCAAACGCCTTGACATTAACCTCCATGTTAACTTTTCTTCCTGCACTGACCAGTTCAAAACAGATGTTTTTATCAGGAATACAACATTTGTCCAAGTGTTAAACACGTAAAAATTATTCCTGGCTTTATGTAAATGTAAGGAGAACATACCATGCTGTGCTAGAAAGTGCTTTTCCCTTGTGCAGTGCACAGATTCTTTGAAGTTATATTGTCTTAGAGCTCTCTGCATGAATGAAGTTCCCAGACTGCATTTGTTCTGAAGGATGGTGAGGATCATTTGTGGTTAGAGTCATCAAAGAAAGCCGTTATCCAAGTAGAAGAGCATTGAGAAGCACATGTACACATATTTGATAAAGGCAGCGTATTGTTTTTCTCTGCATAAATGGTTACAGATGAGCATGAGAAGCACAAATCTCCAGTCGTGTTGCTTACAGCTCGACAGCCTCGTTGTCTTTCACACTGATGTGTGTGTGAATGTTCAAAATGTCGTTCTCAAGCTTTTCTTGAAAGGGCAAACTTTTATGCAAAACTAATATCCAGTTCTTGTAAACTTTGCACTGCTTACAGCCATCAGGGAAAGAATGCTTTGCATTGATTTAATGCAATATTTTCAACAAAACTTAGGAAGTAAATCTGAATCTTGTTAGGCTCGAGTCCTCAAACATTAGCTCGAGAGAAAATTCCTTGCTCAATCCAAACTGCAGTGAAATTGTAACCATATGTGATATTGAGGCTGGCCGTAGCAGAAGTTTGGGGCATTGATGGTTACGCTGGCAAAATGCCACAGTTAGGAGCAAAATCAAATGGGAATAGTGCAAAATTCCTTCTGAGATCAGTTGTTTTAGCAACATGTTTCAAAAGAGTTATACTGTCTTCTGGCCAATTTCAAACATAGCTTTTATTAGGGGTGTAAAAATTGTACTGAAAATTTTCGGTATGGGTCTTTCAGTTCTGTACGCATGTGTACCGAACAAATACAGCATTGTTTTAACCACTACACGAGTGGAACTTCATTGGAAACTTACAGTTTTATACATTGTTACTTTTGATAAGAAACAAAGACTCATCTTTCAAATTATGTCTTTTTTTTCAGGAAATTCAAACAATAAATGCCATTTTGCCGCTCTTTGATGTGGTGTGACGGATCGCTGTATAAACGGATCAACGCTTCCTCTTTACTGCAAGTTTTAACGTGAAATAAACATGAATGAACATCTCATGCCTCATGTAATCGCTCAGTGTTTCAACCGTGGAAAGACGTCAAACAAAATGTTGCTTAGCATTTCATTTACCTCGGGCATGTCATCAGTGTCCACAGCTCGTTAGTTCGCTAGAGAAATTAAGTCTACACATGCGCACCAAACCGAAAGTTTTCGGTACGAATAAGTGTATCGTTACACCCCTAGCTTTGATGTATCCTTCGCACATTTCATTGAGCTTGTGAGAAAAGATGTATTGAAAAATATTGATTATACACACAAAATCGAGTTTGTGGAGGGTAGCATTTTTTTCTTTCTTTGTTTTTTAAGACACACTTTTATCCAACACTGATGTGTTAAACTGATAAAGACTGACTGTAAGGACTTTTACATTGCATATACATACACTTTACATACATAATTCATTTGTTCTGTAGAGCTTTTTAATCAAAGAATCCTGAAAAAAAACTGTCAACAGTTTCCACAAAAATATTAAGCAAATCAGCATATTATACTGATTTCTGAAAATCATGTGACACTGAAGACTGCAGTAATGATGCTGCAAATTCAGCTTTCCATCACAGAAAAAACTAACATAGAAAACAGTTATTTTAAATTGTAGTAATAATTCAGAATATACTGTATTTTTGATCAAATAAATGCAGCTCTGGTGAACATTAGCAACTTCTTTCAAATACATTAGAAAATCCTATCTACACTAACTTTTGAACAGTAGGTGGTGCTTACAACTCATTTCATATCAAATTATAGAGAGTAAAGCCGTTTGAACGGCTAGAAATAACTTTAAATGAGTGTTTGTGAATATTTCACTTACATATTTGTAAGTCGCTTTGGATAACAGCATCTGCTAAATGATTAAATGTAAAGGAATATTTTGGCCAGTATTTGTGTGTACTGTGTATTTTTATGTTTAGAGTTTCTTGCTAGCGTCATGCTCTTAGTTTTAACCACCAGAGTTTGCATTTGTTCCAAATGCATCACTTACAAGGTTTGATTTTGGTTGGGACGCTGCCTTAGAAGGGAGACAGGAGACTCTCTTTGGATCAGAGCCTGACTCCGTATCGTGTTTTAGCTCTGGAAATCTCTGCTGTTGTGAGTTGACAGTTCATTGTGAGACTAAAACAAATGTGTCTGTTGTGGAGACGAGAAAAAAAAGAAGCCTCCAGAATCCAACTCCAGCCAGTTCCCGAGTCATCACATAAAGCTATTTGTGTTTGGCCAGAATAGACCACTTTTATCCAGTTGGTAACGGCATAAACAGCAGAGATGGATATCCTGAGCAGCAAATACTGGTGATTTTGGTCACTTCACATTCAGATTATGACGAGAGAAACAGCAAAGCCCCAAAGGTAGCATAATAAACAACCATCGAAAGCTCTTCAGAAGTGCTCCAATCATAACACTCAAACGGTCCGCAGTGAATACACTTCTGAATCGCTTTGGCTCAATGCGAGCACCTAGATTTCACGACTTTGTGAATAAGAGGTCACGAGATGCATGGAGACTCCCTTAACGTTCATTAATGTGGTCTCTTTGCTGAAGCCAGCTGGATATTCTTTTAACATTAGCATTAGAAAGCTTACAAATTGGCCAGTCTAGATGGCAATAATCCTACACGACTCACATCCTTGAAAAACGATTAAGTTCAAATGATGGCATAAGCTAAATATAAATAATAATACAAAATTAGCAGTGAAAGGTCATAAACGCATTGTGATATGCGGTGTTTGATGTTAGAAATTCCAAATTGTTGTCCTTTGTGGGACTGACTGTACAGTGTACCACTTTAGGCAAGTTGACTCACTTAATATCAGCTCTGTGTGTCTTTCAGGAAAGTTATCATCTTGTTCATCACTGTCTGTCATTGTCTTTTCTCAGAACGCACGAGAAGGGCTTCTGCCAGCCGTACCGTGGCATCGCGTGCGCTCGCTTCATAGGGAACAGGAGTATCTACGTGGAGTCTCTGCAGATGCAGGGAGAAAGTGAAAACCGCATCACTGGTGAGCGCTGCTGGGAACACAAGCACAGTTTATCAGCACATAAACACTATAGGTCAAAAGCATAGACTGTATAAAAACATGGACTTAGTGTCTGTGACGTCACCCGTAGGTTTCTGAAGAGCGTTTTTGAAGCTCAAAGTAGGCGGAGCCGGCCATCGCCATCTTGGCAGCGCGTCACTCCCGGATAATCGAAAATGGGCAAAGAGGCGGGAGCTGGCTGCTGAAACCACGCCCACCTAGCTCGACGGTGGTGACCGCAGCGGCAATCCACCTGTCACTCAAGTGGCCACGCCCTTAATTATGCAGAACTTTAAGGCTTAATATAATTTAAACGGATGAGTTATAAAAACATTCACCCTCCTCACAGTTGTCATGAAGGACAAAATTAGCTATATAGACCAAAACCGCTTTTTGTACCAGACTGTAAACATGTTTTTTCCTGCTGTAAAGTTGGGCATTTTAACATGGGGAGTCTAAGGCACTGACTCTCTTGCAGCCCGCCTCTAGCGGCCAGTCGATGAATTACAGTTTAAGTCACTTCCGTGCTGGCTTCACGAGAGAGAGAGCAGAAGGCTGCCGCTTGGTCAAGTTTGGAAGAAGTTGTATTTTCAAAGCCTATTAAATGTTTGTTGTAATTATGAATAACTGTAATTAATGGCTGAAACTGAAGGAAAAGTGCATTTAATAGATGCCGCTTTTATGCATTTAAAATATCATCTTTATATTTGTTTCTACATTAATTTGGAGATTCAGTGTGAAATTATGACTATCAATATATGAATGTTATTAATTGTGGTTAATTACAGAAAAATGTGTATTTGTTTAATCGATTGACAGAATTGTTTTCTATTTGAATAGATCTTCAAATGTAATTTATTCCTTTGATGGTAAGGCTGAATTTTCAGCATCATTACTCAAGTCTTCAGTGTCACATGATACTTCAGAAAGCATTCATAATAATCACATCAGTATTAATAATGGTTCTTCCTATTATCAATGTTGAAAACCGTTTTTGCTGCTTAAGATTTTTATTCAGGATTCTTTAATTTAATAGAAAGTTCAAAAGAATACATTTAAAATGTCCTTACGGTTACTTTTGATCAATTTAATGCTGAATAAATGTATTCATTTATTTTTTAACATCAACAACAAAAAGATGCAGCAAAAACTATTTTCAGTATTTATGATATGAAATATGAAACACCAAATCAGCATATTATACTGATTTCTGAAGATCATGTGACACTGAAGACTGGAGTAATGATGCTGAAAATACAACTGCGCATCACAGGAATAAATTACATTTTAGAATATTTTAACAGTTATTTTACATTGTAATAATATATTACAATATTACTTATTCATATTTCGCTGTTCTTTTTATCAAGTAAATACAGCCTTGGTGAGTTTAAAAGACTTCTTTTTCAAAAACATTTAAAACATTTGAATTATTCCAGGTACACATGGTTCCAAAAAGGGCATTTTCAGAGTGCTGGCGTAGAACAGTGGTCTCAAACTCAATTCCTGGAGGGCCACAGCGCTGCAGAGTTTAGCTCCAAATCACACCTGCTTGGAAGTTTCTAGTGATCCTGAAGACACTGATTAGCTGGATCAAGTGTGATTAGGGTTGGAGCTAAACTGTGCAGAGCTGTGGCCCTATGCCATAGAAGAACCATTTTGGATTCCCCAAACAACCTTTTCTTAAAATAGCAATTATAGTGTGAAAAACATTTAAACAACATTCAAAATAATTAAAAGAACTATTTGTTCACTATAAAGAACTTTTGTGCATTGAAAAGTTTCCTTGAATGTTAAAGGTTCTTCATGGAACCCACAATGCCTGTAAAGACCCTTTAATTTAAAGAGTGTAGTGCGTCATGATCATAGACACACACCTTACATTCTGCTGTTCTCATTAATTTTCATTGTGTTGTTCTCCAGCGGCCTTCACGATGATTGGCACCTCGACCCAGCTATCAGACCAGTGCTCTGAATTTGCCATCCCGTCCTTCTGCTATTACGTCTTCCCGTTGTGCGAGGAGGGCACCAGAGGTCCATGGCGGCGCCAGCTCTGCCGCGACGAGTGCGAGGCTCTGGAGAACGACTTGTGCAATGCAGAGTACACCATCGCACGCTCCAACCCTCTCATCCTCATGCAACTCGAGCTGCCCGCATGCAACCTGCTTCCCCACCCCGGCTCGCCAGAAGCTGCCAGCTGCATTCGCATCGGCCTGCCACCGCAGTGTAGGTTGACTTGACTGAACTCGAAACCATAAAATGGGGTTAAGAGCCAAGGAAGACTCGAGGGAGGGTTTAATAAGCATGAAATCCAATTTAATTGGCTCCTAAGCACCCTCAATGAGCAATTAAAGCGAGAGGGGGCCCTCTTGTGGTGCATCTAAAATTTCTTGATATATAAATTGTCTATAACACACAAATGAATATTTCAGTTACTCTGATTTTTATTTCATGGTTTGAGAGAAAACGCTTTCTAATTTTCAATCCTTGTTAAAGATTCACCCCCAAATCACAGCTGTTACAACGGAAGTGGCGCCAACTACAAAGGCACGGTCAGTGTCACTAAATCAGGCTACCAGTGTCAGCCGTGGAGCGCACCGTATCCACACAGTCATCATCTGACGCCTGTTGAGTACCCTGAGCTCAGAGGAGGCCACAATTTCTGCAGGAACCCCGGAGGGCAAATGGAGAGCCCTTGGTGTTTCACTTTGGACCCTAATGTTAGAGTGGACGTCTGTGACATTCAGCCCTGCAGTGAGTAGATTATCTTTATGACCCTCATGGGCAGGAAAATAACTACTTTGTGGTTTTTGTTGTTCTAAATTTTCTTTTTCATTTTTTTCCCCCAGAGCCTCCGGAGAAAATGAAAAAAGAGATACTGTACATCTTAATCCCCAGTATAGCCACCCCTCTTGTTATTGCCTGCTTATTCTTCTTGATCTGCATGTGCCGCAACAAACAGAAAGAGTCTGCTGACACCCCCACTCGCCGCCAACTCACAGCCTCACCGAGTCAAGAAATGGAGCTGCCTCTACTTAACCAGCACAAGCATCAGGTAATCTTCTATAATTTCTGCCTTTGAAGGTTAATTGAAGTTGCAATCAAAATCTGCATGCAATTTTTGCATTCACAGGTCAAATTGGACCCAACTGAACATAAGATGATAAATTGGTAATGACTTAATATTTTAAATTATAATAGTTTAAGTTTTGCATAGTAGTTTTATCATGTTATTACTACATTTATTACCATGTTATTACTACATGATCGTTTTTATTAATGAAAACATTGAGAAATTACAAAAACAAAATCTGTATGAAATTGATGAGAATATATAATCTGAGTTTGCAATATTAATTCAATGAATTAAAACAATGTCATGTATTCAATAATTAATTTGTTTGTACTTACAAGTTATGACTGCTCAAATATAGTCCAAATTATTAATTTTTTTAACACAACATCAATATTACTCTTTAAATGTTTTCAAAGAAAATAATCATTTTATTCATTCATTTCATCTATAAAAACTTTCATATTTTTCTTTCTGCAGTGGTTCATCAATAGGTGGCCATATCCATGTTTAGCAACAAAATCCAGTCCTAAACGTGTGTGTGAGATATGGGAATGAGGCTAAATACATTTTACTAAACCGTTTTTGAGAAAAATGTAACTCATTAATGTAAAAAAAAAAAAGGCTGCATAACATCATGTAAAACCTCAGTTCCAAATGTACCCAAGTGCAAAAGCTACAACTCTTTTTAAATGTTGTATCTCTTAAAAAAAAAAAAATTTTAAATGTTGTGTAATACTTTAAATACAATGTTTGGTTCCCTTACTAAGAACTCTGCATTTTTAGAAGTCATTAATCTCTTCCAGGTTCAAATGAACCTTGATGTATCATGATTAGTGAGCCAATGCCAGTTAGGTTTTGTCATTATATCCGATCCATAACTGCACATTTCGCCTCTTCCATTGAGCACAAGCAGACTTGATGATGGTTTATTGTCTTTAATTCCTAGGCGAAGCTACGAGAACTCAACCTGTCTGCAGTTCGGTTCATGGAAGAGCTTGGAGAGGACCGTTTCGGAAAAGTCTACAAAGGTCACCTCTACGGTACGGCTCCAGGTGAACAGACCCAGGTGGTGGCTATAAAGACGGTCAAAGACAAGGACGAGGGTCTTTCTGTTGTAAAGATTTGTAATTTATGCCATTGATTCTCTTGAAGATTTGTAACTGGTTTGTAATGTTCTTTGTCTTATTTTGTTTAGCCTGTAGTATTACTTTAAATTCATACCAACCGGAAACTTGCTTTCTTCCCAGATGTTATTAACAAACATTAACCATATATTTTGTTCATCCAGTCACGTGGAGAATCCAATAAAGTAATAGATAATATGATATTACTTGTGGGGTTTCCTCAACTTGTATACAGTCAAAGCTACAATCTAGACATTGGAAAAGCATTTTGCTATGATATTGTAATTAAAATAGCACAATCGTGTATTTTATATGACTCATTATATGTACTTAGTAAAAGATTAAGTAACTGAGTGAGTGGTGTGTGCTGGTTCATGTTAACCAATGACTGTAAAGTAGGTGTTCTTATTTCCCAAGAAAGGCGGGACCAAAGTAATAACTGATATATTCTTCACTTTTGCCAGACAAACTGCAAATAATTTACACACACTTGCATACAGAACTGCTACTTCTGCAGTAATACGCGTTTGCCTGCTGAGATGTCAACAGGTGCTTGTTGCTCCACGCAGGATGAACTGGCTCGCATCAGCAGTTTACGGAATGCATGCCAGTTTCACGCGGCGCCCAGCCTCCGTGCAAACAGTGGGACGCGACGGAAAAGACAGTTTACGCCTGATGAGCAGAAAGACGGTAATTACTGGCTCAAACGAACTCGTAATAACGAAGCTGCGAAGAGGTCTCGCCAGCGCAAGAGGATGGAGGGACATCTTCTGGAGTCGCGCGCCGTCGAGCTTCAACGAGAGAATGACAAATTAAAGGCTGCGCTCTCTGCAGTCCAGCATCACAGCACGGCTCAAAGTAACCCGATGCCTGCTGCTTCTGGGTTCCCTCTTGGACTGCCAAATGGCTGTTATCCGCGCAGTTTTGCCGTTCCTACAACTGTGTTCCCACTGCGCAGTCTGCCTCTTTGCCCATTTTCTGGTTGTTGCGGAACAGTATGTCCTGAAACAAATCTTTTTCGCTCGGTTTTGGATTCGGCATCATACCCTTTGCTGAAAAACTCTGCCGATAATAATAATACTACGAAATCCCCGCGCATCAGTTTATTGGATGGCTCTCATCCAGTGGGCAGGTACAGTCATGGAACCAATGCATGCACCAGCCGAGCGTATGTGAGGAATAGAGATTTTGCGAATGGAAACGACTCGGCTCAAACGACGCACGAGCTGCCGGAGGACAGAAACGCATTGGCCAACCTGTCGCGCGGTTATATTTCCAAAACATCGCCTTCTGATGCGGCGCAGAATTACGCGCGGCAGCCTGCACCGATCGGGGGTGAAACGCAAACAAATGCAGAGGAACGAACTTGCCAACAACAAGCGACCGCGCAGTCCGTTCTGCTGCCGCACAAACTGCGCTACAAAGCCGGTATCGCAAGGTTTGCGTCCACAAACTTTCCATCATAATGGAAACCAAGAGAGGCAGACAAGGCGTTCATGCTTGTCATTTTTATTGCATTTGTTTAATTGCTCACATTTAAGTAAAAAATCACTTACCTTGCACTGTGAATCTGTAGTTGTAATACCTCCTAAATAAAAGGTATTGTTTCTGCACAAGTGAGTGCTTTTTATGTGTTATGCATTGAACGTTTTTCTTGACTGCATGATCAACATCTAAACGTATGCATCTTACTTTCAAAATCCATATGAAATATAAAGGAAAACTCGATGCTGCTTGGTATAATATTGTTCGGTTATTTCTAAATGTGCACTTGAACGAATGTCAGCGCAATTGAAACCTGCTGCTTTTTCCACTGGATGGCGCACTCATACACGTCTTATTTAATGTAGGTCATCTTGGGCGCCACGTTGTGCAACTCTTTTAGTTTTAGGTTACATCACATCCACACCTGTTATATCATATCGACCTTTAGACAGCTATAAATTAGCTACACGTTACATGTTGACAATTTCATAACACGCATATACCGTATACTCAAACTAGTTTTAGTTGTTGGATGTAACTGATGTAACACTAGTGTGATTGTGTCCTTTAAACGAGGTAATAATGCATAACGCCGTTTATGTAAGTCTTTGAAAAGGAGCCCTTCTGCTGTAAACTGTTCCCTGTTTCTTTGAATGCCACTAGGTGGCTTAATTTCTTTCAAACAGAAGCTGTGTCTGATATTTTGGTAACAGCTGCATACACGTCATCCAAATTTGAAGTAATTAAAATTATACGGTTAATGGTTAGAATAATCGCTATATAATTGGGCTTTATTCATTTCTATATTAAGATCACGGCAGTTATTTTAATGATTTTAGTTCTGCTACTACCTACAATATCAATAGCCTGATAACAACAAAATAATAATGAACACGGTATAGTCCTAGTTAAACATTCTGGATATTCTAGATCTGGTGGCCATACAAAACGCATTCAGAAAGTTTCACTGTAAGCATTTTTAGTAGGCTATAAAAATACACTTTTTAAAGGTCGCCGACAAGGTTTTCTTCAACTGAACTATAGGACTCCCCACTCTGTATACTAGCCTACTGTTCATTCTGATGGAGTCGTTATTGCTTATGTCAAACAGACTGCTATTAAAGGCGAGCGATTCATTGGCACAAATCAGAAGATGCTGTATTTGGATTGGTCGCGAGATGTGCCAGTCAATGGACGCTGCCAATGCACTTCTGTAGTGACCTACTAACACAGATCCATGAGGCACTCCGGCAGGAGAACGCATAGGAGAAACAAGTATTATTTCCAGATGGGCTTTTATTACTGCTGATGAAACACTTCTGTGCGCTTTGAATGTTTTTATATGCATTATTTATCCCGGACATCCATCTACTTGGACCTTTACTTATAAGAGGTAAATGCTTTCTTCTTTTACCGTGAGGCTTACATGAAACGGATAGGGCTCGTTTGGGGTGTTTCAACCGGTAGCCGGTATATGGGCTATAACGGATTAATACAGTAAGGCAACTTTCAACGTGGTCTATTTTCAATATGTGCTCCATACTTATTTTTCGCACAACATCATATCAGTGCAGACACGTTTTAGTGTTTAACCTAAACGCTTATGGAATTATACAGTGCCATATTTTTGTACAGCACATTACTATGATATTTTTGAAAATCAAAACATAATAGGGGCATTGGGAGACGGGGTGGCACAGTGACCCACTATTCGTTGCGGGTGGGTGTATCAGGCTCTCGGGTCAATGCATCATACATTTAAACCTTATGCAATTTAATATAATTTAACATTAAATGATATTATAGCTAGATCTGTGGTTTTAACGTGTTACATTCGTACTGAATTTTGCAGTTGCTTTAATAGTAGGCTAAATGTTACGTACAAGAATGTCAGTTTCTCTCCGTGCATTTATTGTGTAACAGTGACTGATCATCTTACAGTCCTTGCACAATAACGGAAGCTGGGACAATTCTGACATAAAGACTGCAACGGCACGACATCAGAAACGAGCGGCTGTTTAATGCGCAGCGATAGCTGTTATTTATTCTGACCATCTGTAAAAAACGATATCTTTAATTTATCGCTAAGGTGAATGTTTCACGCGCACAGATCAGACTGTCATGAGTGTCTGTGTCGGGATGGGGTGAATGCATTATTAAAGGCCTGTCAAATAACAACACAGCAAGGGTATGGTGTGTGTATATACGCCTTTGCACTGGAGGTAGCATTTTAAACGCGATTTAAGTGTAAAATTATCACTTCAAGCCAGCCAACTTTGTTGTAGCCATCTTTTTATTATTCCTTGGAGACGCAGCCATGGTTGAATCCCAAAACCATAACACTCACGCATGAGTGTTATGAAAAAATAATGTGTTGCTATGAACCATTATAGCAGAAATAATACAAGCCCTTTCATTGTTTATCGAGTTGCGAGATGTCTCAGTCACATTTTCTAGCGCCCTTTTATTGATTCATTTGTCTCTGTTCAGCCACGTGTGATGCTGGCTGCTGGCATTCCTTTGTTCCCTGCGCTTTAGTCTGCGCCTGTACTGGAGCCTAAATTCAAGACTGTGTTTACAATCTGTTATAGTGTTATGATCGAGCGCACTCCTGAGTTACTACGGAAAACTTAAGTTTATGGCCACAGCCAAGTTTAGATGAGGTCATTCCAGCTGTTTGATCTGCACGTTAAAGGTCATTGTCAGGTCTTCTGCAACGTTGTGAACTAATACCCTACTTCTTCGAAAGGGTTGCCAGATTTGAATGTAATCACGACCAAATAATATTACATTATGCGTTTGAAAGCGTGAGCTGTTGCATTACTTTGAGCATGCGACCCGCCTCAAAAATGGTGACATAATGAGGCAGAGCATAATTTGAAGATTACAGTACGTTTTAATAGTCATGTTTCGACTTGCGTGACATCACGATGTAAAACTTTTTATATTTCCTGTCCCGTCTTTTTAAAAATAGAAACACTGTGCACACTGCTATTTTTCTCTCTTCCCTAAAAATTATTTCCCCCGATGATAATATTTCAGGCTTTTCAGCAATCACGTCCAGTGTGTTTTCTATCAGCTGTTTATGATCAGAACTACAGACCGCGAATGAATCACTCTGATGTAATTGGTCAAATGGGTTTGCAAAAACATCTGAAATCTGAAATAGTTGGCAATTCATTCCAACACATTTACAGCGGTTTCTCACACAGTAATGAGATACGTTATAAGCCAGAAAACAAAAAGATTGCTGGATGTGTTGGATATTTACATACAACCAATTGTAGGAAACAAAACTTGCAAATGTCTTCTATCCTTTGTGAACGATAATGCAGCTCTTTAGTTATATGCATAACCAGATCAAAATATGGGGGCACTTTTTTGATTGAAGTGTCTAATGTGTCTCTGTTTTTATCTCACCAGATCCATTACAAAATTCTCTGGAACTGACTTCACAAAAGAGGACACATGACTTCTATAGCACTCGGTCTACAATGAGATGTCTACTTAAAACCAGAGTCAACTAATGAGCTTATGCAGTCTTGATGACCACATTGTGTAATATGCAAGCCATTAAGAAGGAGCCCTCATGCACTGGGCCCTTCGGTGGAGAGGATGCCTTGGTGCTGGCGGTGGCTTTGCCAGGGACAGACAGGGACATGATTAACCACGAGCTGTCCACCATGCCCTTTAAGAACAAGTCCACCAACTGTCGCAGAAAACGCGAGTTCATACCGAACGAGAAGAAAGACAACTTATATTGGGAAAGGAGGCGCAAGAACAATGAGGCAGCCAAACGTTCACGAGAAAAGCGCCGACTCAATGATATGGTTCTGGAGAACAAGCTCATGGCCCTCGGGGAAGAGAACGCATCGCTGAAAGCCGAGCTTCTGTCGCTTAAACTCAGGTTTGGCTTAGTGAGCTCAGCAGTCTATGCTCAGGAGGTGCAGAAAATTTCCAGTTCCACTGCTGCACTCTACCAGGACTTTATCACACCCAGTGCCACCAATGGTTCCTACCCAAGTGAGCTCGAGCCAGCACGTTTAACCAGCAGCCACATATCAGTCATCAAGCACTCACCTCACAGCGCCTTGTCCGATGGATCCGACTCAAGTATGGTCACCCAGGGGAGCCCACTTATAAATATATCCCGAACCCCTGACAGCATCAAACAAGAACCCCTGGAAACCGGCAGATACGCCAAAGACAGGGCAATTCCATATGAACTGTACAGGAACTACCTTAGTAGCCATTTCCCTGGGAGCTACTCCCAGCCGTCGCCGTTCTTGCAAATCGCCAGATCATCTAGCAATTCTCCACGAACATCTGACGGTGATGATGGGGCCATAAGCAAGTCCTCAGATGGAGAGGATGAACAGCAGGTCCCGAAGGGTCCGGTTCCACCCAGGGCCGATTCACAGAGTGTGATTGTGTCGACCCTCAAAGTGCCAGATGTCAGTGCCTCAGCTTTGCCCCACAAGTTGAGGATCAAAGCCCGGGCCATCCAGATCAAAGTGGAGGCTATTGATCCCGACTATGAATCATCTGGCAAGTCCTCCTTTCCCATTGACATGTCTGCAAGTAGATGCTACCAAATGAGTCAGTACGTTACACCCGAGTACATTCAGTCATCTTTGAGCCCGATGTCCTTCCAGATGACCGATGTTCAGGACTGGAGTCAGCAGGCGAAGGAATGGCACAAAGATCACCAGGAGGAACCAACTAACTGCAAAAAACGGCACTGTCCAGACTCACCGAGAGCTATGCCTAACAAACTCATCGCCGACCTTAAAAACGACTCGTATGCTAGCTCCGAATCTGAGAACTTGTACTTGAAACAGGGCATTGCTGATCTGTCGGCAGAAGTGGCCTCCTTGAAAAGACTGATTACAAAACAGCAGGGGTCTGTTATTGAGTCCACGAAAAGCACTACTGAAATTGACTCATTATGAAAAAGACGTTTCTGAAACTAAGTTCCCTCTATTTGCACAATGCCTGTTTTCCACTGTGTTCGCTACTGCACTGTGCGGTTGTTATGGTGTCAAAGAGCTGCTCTTCATTGAGAAGAATGGTGTTTTGTGCACTTACTGTTGTAGTTTGGCGTGTCTTCTTGATGACTCCATTTGAAGCCCAAAAATTGGGCTACTGTTGATGTTAACTTCTCAAAATGTATTGTACATTGTATGTTCTCTTTTGTTTACAATAAATGCAAGCACTGAAATACTTGAGTCTTTTCCATCTTCCTTATTTAGCAAAGTATATAAATTGTATCCAAAATTTTACAAGAATATTAACTCTTGAATATTAACTATTCTGAGGAAATACCTAAAATGGTCACACAATTCTCAACTGTAGCTATAGAATATAACAACAGATATAATTCTTTATAACTCTGAGTGCTCATTAATGCAGTGTGTAAGTGAGCAAATAACATTTACTGAATAAGATGTCTTAAAAGAACCTGATAATATGTTGAATCATCTCATGAATAATTGTAATAACAGTTATAATACATTATAATACTTACCTATTTGTGGTTATATTTTTTTTTAAATGATGATTTACAACACACAATGAACACACTGTATGCTCTTAAGCCACAAAGGATTATAGTTTTCATAGTTATAATGTTTAAGATTATGTCTTGATGGTTTAAGATCTACACAATATATTTTTATGAGTGGTCATTTACTGTAAAAAGTTTCGAACACAGAGCCTTCTTTTAAACATCCAAATGGCTTTGTAATGTTGTCATAATATTTATGTGGTCTTTGTCTGCCTTAAAGGGATACTCCACCCCAAAATGAACATTTTGCCATTAATCACTTACCCCCATGTCGTTCCAAACCCCTAAAAGCTTTGTTCATCTTCGAAACACAATTTAAGATATTTTGGATGAAAACCGGGAGGCTTGTGACTGTCCCATTGACTGCCAAGTAAATTACACTGTCAAGGTCCAGAAAGGTCCTCTGTGTCTCTCCGCATCACCGTAGCGCCATTTTGGAGAATAACCACTGAACACAAGCAGCGTACGCTATTCTGTGTCAGCCGCGCTGCACGGATGCGCTGTTTTCATTCAAATCAAAGCGTTAAAAAAAGCGTACACGTAGAAAACGGCTTTGCGGCTGACACAGAATAGCGTACGCTGCTTGTGTTCAGTGGTTATTCTCCAAAATGGCGCTACAGTGATGCAGAGAAACACAGAGAAGACGAATTGTTGAATAAAGTCTATATTTTTGTTTTCTTCGCATACAAAAAGTATTCTCGTTGCTTCGGTTGAACCACTGATGGCAGATGGACTATTCTGACGATGTCTTTCATACTTTTCTGGACCTTGACAGTGTAATTTACTTGGCAGTCAATGGGGCAGTCCCAAGCCTCCCGGTTTTCATCCAAAATATCTTAAATTGTGTTCCGAAGACGAACAAAGCTTTTATGGGTTTGGAACGACATGGGGGTAAGTGATTAATGACAACATTATAATTTTGGGGTGGAGTATCCCTTTAAGTAAAGTAACAGGTAAAATTAAGTCTTCTTTTAAACAGAATATATCATGAATGGGTTATATTGCACATTTGCTGTATTTATTGTAATATCAACACAGTTATATTGCACTGTTTCAGATGTTAAATGCTAGCATGAGTTGAACTACCACACAGTAAAATTTACATTAGAAACACTCAAATCTGAACAACCACCCCAACTACTGTTAAGATTTATTAAAACAATATGCAGATCTTTACCAATGTCAAGATATGAGCCTTATAATACATGATAACTATTATACATTATGCATATATTTTAATGTGTTAAGAATAATGCATTATAGATGCAGGCTTCATAGAAAGTTATAATATAAGTTATTAAAACATTAATAGCAAAATGAAACAATGTGTGACTTTCTGTAAGGACAATATTAGGGAGACTAGGTCATCAGTTAGAGGTGACTGTTCCACTAAATTTAAGAAAACTGTCTTTGGACAACCACATTTTTTCAGGTAGAGCAGCAGAAAGATGGACTTCATTACCCGTTTACATTAGAGATTAGAGAGTGTACAACATTTTGTATTTTTAAAACTAAACTTAAAGTATGGCTAAAGGAAAACCATGTGATCACTAAGTATGATGTGATATTGCATGTATTGTATTGTGTGTGATGGACTATTGTAATTTTGTAACAACATCCTGCCCTGGGACTGCAGATGCAATACACTTGTGTTGTGCATGGTCCCTGTTAAATAAATGAAATAAACTTAAAAAAAAAGAAAAGAAAACCAAAAACATGGAACACATATGTCCAGCAAACCATGTTTTTCCATGCTGAGGGTGAACCTATAACATTCTCTAGGCAGTAAACCTCGTTAGTCTTATATAGGTTTGCAAATATTTTTCATAATGAGGAAACTTTGCATACTATATGCAGAGGCGGACAAAGTACTCAACTCCATTACTTGAGTGAAAGTACAGATACTGCTGGTCAAATATTACTCCATTACAAGTAAAAGTTGTAAAGACAGATTTTTACTTAAGTAAAAGTACAGAAGTACTTGCTTTTAAAAGTACTTAAGTACCAAAAGTAAATTTCCTTTTTTATGTCAATGCACTGTTTTATTGTTGTAAGACAATATTGTGTCTAATACAAAACCACAATATTAACTTCTTATTATTGAATTGTTGTAAATAAATATTACATTTGGAACTGGTCAGTGCTCAAAAAACGATGGGAAATCACTTAATGTAGCCCCAAGAGTGATTACTGATAAACTGGCAGAAAAAAAAGAGTTTTTAGAGAAGAAAAAAAATCACCCACTGACTTTCAAAGCTGCTAACGACTTTCTACTTCGAGGATCTTGATAGAAATGTAGTGGAGTGAAAAGTACAACATTTGTCTTTCAAATGTAGTGAAGTTAAAGTCATAAGTTTCCAGAAAAAATAATACTCAAGTAAATGTACTTAGTTACTGTCCACCTCTGACTATATACTTGACATTGCGTACAATGCATGTTGTTGGCTCTTGTGAGGAATCATACGCCAAAATGCTAGATTTGTAACTCGCGTATGCTAAATGAGTAAAGCTAAATGTCAATGACAAATGGCGTACAGGTTTTTTATAAATTTACCATATGAATTGTGTATAAGCTGTATATTTTACCTAAAGATCAAGCCGTCGTGTCAGATCCCTCCGTGTTTCCTAAGAGAGAAATCCCGCCGCCGCGGTCGCGTGACCTGAAACAGACACGTGACCTGAAACAGACACGTGACTCGCGGTTCGGAGTTGAAAGTCGAGGAAGGCTGCAGCATGGCGGCTTTAGTGAAGTGCAGAGCGCTGTTTCAGCCTCTCCGATCGCAGATGAACGTGATCAGCGGCGTCTGCAGATCGGACGGTGTTTTGCACTCATTTCGACTGCACAGCTCCGACGTTAAGTCTGCAGATGACCTTATCGTTAGGTACTTGGACGGTGATGACTCAGGTAGAGCACAAGTAACCGAATGATTGATCACAGAGTTTGTGTTGCGGGTTCATATGCAATGCAGACGCGTTACTCTGCAGCTTCTCTCATAATGCCCCATCATTATTTAACCGTTTCAGTGCCCTGTTACTGTTAATGCCTGAGTTTAGAAATCCAAATCTGCCCAATACTCTCAAAATTATTAAATGTTCCTAACTAATATTAGACTTTCTTGTCACTTCAAGGGTCTGTTTTAGTTGTGATTTTTCATAAATTTTCTTGCAATTTGTCAACTGTTTATTGTAGTGTAACTGTTCTTGTGTTTTAGGGATTGTTGTTTTGGGGATTAATCGCCCTCAATCTAAAAATGCCATCAGCAAAAATCTTGTTACAATGGTGAGTATTTTTACAATGTTACTTGTCAAAATGTAATAGTTAATCACTCTTGGCCACTACATGACTACCTAATACTTAAAAAAAAAAAAATGTCAAGAAGAAATTCGTTCTTTTGTTTTGTTTTTGTTTTTTTTTGACTTTTGCTGTTTTTATTTTTTAAGTGTTGTTGTCTTTGTTTTTTTCTGTCAAGATATTTTGTGTTTTGCTTGTTTTGTTTTGCTAGTCTTTTAATGTTGGTGTTTGTTTGGGTGAGATGCATGGCTCACATGTTTGTTTGTTTGTCTGTTTCAGGGTTCTCTCTGGGATCTCTGCGTTGCCAAACCCTCGAGCCTCACCTGTCACCCAGAACTGGAACTCCTCCTGCCGTGAAGTCCATTGTTCAATTTTATATCAATTAATATAGCTTATCATTATATTAAAAAATCAATTAACACAGATGTTTCCGTTTAAATTATGCTCAATGGGTTCTGTTGACAATGTTCGCAGCTAAACGTTTAATTAAATCAGTAAATTAGTTTTTAACTTGAAACCATTGATTTGTTTAAGTTGTGGTAACAGGTCTCTGAATTTCTTTAGAGTGTACTATGGTTCATGGAAAGTATATTCCTTACAGCAGTGGACCCGAAATCTGGCCATGTGTCTCCTTCCATCGTCTCAAACGTTAGAATTTGATTCGATAGCACATGAGAGCTATGACGTACATAATATCCCCCTTTTTATGATTTGTTTTGTTTTTGCTAGATGTCAGAAGCTCTCGAGTCACTGAAGAAGGACAACGAAGTGCGTACTGTAGTTTTGTGCAGTATGGTGCCTGGGATATTCTGCGCAGGTATATTTAGCCAATGAAGTGTTTAATGCAAATTGCATACAACTGTACAGGGTATGACTGGATTGTGTGGGTTACACCAACATTCAGCTGTATTGTTGGTATGACATTATTGGTTGCGCACAGGTTTGGTTAAGTCAAAAGAAGTTGGGTACATGGGTGGATAAAGTTGTTACTTTTTTGCTGAAAGACTGAAAACAAACATGGCCAACAAACATACATTCTGATTAAACCATGCTTATTTATTAAAAGGGATAATTGAAGTAAAATTGACGTAAATTTGCCTTTAAATCTGACCAGGCAAACCAATGTGAATGTACCAACCATTGCCCATGTCGTTACAGTTTCATTATTTCAAGCATACAGATCTTTGAACTAAAATCGGCTGATATTCAATGTCTTTCACAAGAACACAACTTTGCATCAACGCATGTTTGTCTAAACAGGCGCAGACTTAAAAGAAAGAGCAAAGATGCAGCAGAGTGAAGTAGGACCATTTGTTACTAAAGCAAGAACACTAATAACAGAACTTGGTAAGTTAAACCACTTAAAACTTGAAATCTTAATAGGTATTCCTCAAATTTATTTGATATTGCCAGTTATTTAACCAAACAGCTAATATTTATAAGTTAGCACCATGAGAGAATTTCATACAGTCACATTATGCTTAAGGTCATTGTGAAATTGTACAATGTAAATAGTAGTTGCAGAGATAATGTTTTGAAGAGTTCATTTAATTATTAATAAACGGGTAATGTATTTTACATCCTATTAGCTATCATTGCTTGTTATTACAGCCCCATTATTTCATCCAATGGAAACCCTGCTCTCTAGAGATCAGCTCAGCCATTAAAAACAAACAATTGACTGCAAATTAGAAAAGTGCTGACATATGAGAACTTCATTTAATGGTTAATCCATTTTTAGGCATTTGATGAAATGTTTTAGGTACTCTTCCCATGCCAACGATTGCAGCCATTGATGGGGCGGCTCTTGGAGGAGGTCTTGAAATGGCTCTTGCCTGTGACATCAGAGTGGCAGGTAGAGCATGTGGTTCATCTCATGACTTTATATGAACACAAGCTGTAGCTGATTCACACAGTTCAAAAGGCATGATCTTAATTAAATACAGAAAGTTATTATTGGCACATGCTTCGAGTGTAAATCCATATTAGAGATACTCAAGCTGGTTATACTGTAGTTCAGCTCCACTGGAAATCAGGACAAGTGTGGGATCAACAACAACCTAAAATGATTTAAAGGGGTCATGACATGGATATATATATTTTTTTTAATATGGTCCTCCATTTACTTATGTAAGTTTTTTGCACAAAAAAAAAAATATATATATATATATATATATATATATGTGTGTGTGGAAAAATTAAAATTGTCAACCTTCATTCTGATCCTCTGTCTAAAATGACCTGTTTTAAGGGGCGTGTACTTTAAGGCTTGTCGGGAATCAGCCACTGTTATGATTGGCTAATGTCACTGCATAAGAAACAGCAGTATTAAGCTGCAGTCAGATCTAGTGCTGCTTCATCTTTCGACAAATGTTTCTTTGTGAACTCTCCATGACACTGTGCCTCGTTTACAAAACAAAAAAATCCTCTGCACAATCCTCCGACACGATCCGGAGTGTTTGTTCCTTACGAGCTGTTTAAAGGGGTCATATGATGTTGCTAAAAACAGATCTTATCTATGCACGAACAGCTTGTAATACTCCGAAGAGAAAGGAAAACTTGAAATCGCATCATATGACCCCTTTAAACCAAACGCGTCAAAGTGAACGATTTTTCACTGCACTTCTCCTGACGACAGACTCGAGCGTGGACTGAGTCAGAAAGTGAACGCACATCTGTTTACTGTATCCAGTGTAGACGAGATAGCGACAGTGATTGTCATTTCTGTTTGCTTTTGACGCGACACTCGCTTTCAGCGTAATCAAGTGTCAGCCGCTAAGCTAGTGAACTCCAGTGGGCGGGGCCTATGGTGAGAAGACTGTTCGTCGATGTCTTGCTCTGGAGGCGGTGTTTATGCAAATGACTAGGGATGTCACCCTGAACCTCAGATCCAAAACAAGCCGTTTTTGGAGCTTGATTAAATAAATGCTTTGTTTATTAACGAGGAGGACATTTTAAGCTATGACACTTGCAGGATGTTTTAATCGTTCAAAGATCTCTTATATGCCAAATGATCAAGGCGAATTTGATTTCTCATGTCATGACCCCTTTAATGGTTTTATTAGTGTATCTTGGTTCACTCAGTGTTGTGAATTAACATGTCTTCATTATGCTGTCAGATAGCAGATGGCTTTTTTCATGCGTTCTCCTCTCACACTCAGATTTAGATTTAGGAAATCTGTGCATGATGCTATAACAGGTCTCCTGCACTTCTTCAAATGCATTTCACACCATATGTTTTCACACAAGGCACCTTTTTTCAAATATGGATATTTATGGTCTATATTCAGTGTAATTGCACACTGACTCAAAGTTGTGCTGCTGTAACAAATTTAGAAATTATAGAATGCTTTAAGAATAACTAAGTATTACAAAAAATTAATGCAGAGTATTATTTAGTGTTCTTTTCAGATGCCTCTGAAATAGTTTTCATGGTTTCAAACTGTGAAATAAACTGGCTGCCTTTAAGTATTTTGGAAGGAGTGAGAACTAAACATAACGGTTCATATTTAATGCGCAGAAAAAAAACTTGTTTGTGAAATTTAATTTTTACATTTATGCATGTGGAAGTTTTTTTTATCCAAAGCAAATTAAACTACTTTCACTTGTTGATGAGTTTATTTATCAGTATGTGCTGTTCAGTGTCACAAGAAAGTAACTATTTATAACTAAAGTATTAGTTATTGATAAAACAAAATGTCTTTTAATTGGAGCACAGTTAGTATGAGTATTGTATTCTTTATAATATTGTATGCATCATAAACCTGATTATTTTATCGCTGTTTACCTGATTTAAAATGTGTGATTTCTGAAGGCATTCATATGTTTCAGGGTCTTCTGAGATTTATCTCTTTGAAAACAAATAGGTTAACTGATTCTCCACACTTTGACCTCTTTTACAGCCAGCTCTGCTAAGATGGGACTAGTTGAGACTAAATTAGCCATCATCCCAGGCGCTGGTAAGTGCCTCTGTCTATATTTGTAATTAGTTCTAAAAATCTAAAAATTGTGTGATCAGTTGTATTCTTTATTATTTTGGCGTTGAAACCAAAGCGGATATTCAAATACTAAACAGCCATAAAAAGAGTACAGTGAGCAAGAACAGTGCGATGATCTCGCTGTAAATGATTGAATGAATTCAGATTCACCCATTCAGAGGTTCTCAGTTAGTATGCTGCCTTACAGGCAGTTGTCAATGTAGACCGTCGCAAGTCATTTAGGCAATAAAATACATTTTGTTTGTCAAGTGTTTCGGTAAAGTTTAATTGGAAACTTCTGTGCATCCCTTTTTATTGAATCATATCATGAGACCTATAAGGCAGCTTACTAGGTTGTATCTCATAACAAACTGGGCCAAATACTTCCAACTGCCACGAAAAGGAACACAGAACACAATAAAATTATTATTCAAAGACACGTTTTCTTTCAAACTTCTGTGCATAATTTCCTGGAGTTGCTATTTTGTTTCAGTTATAGCTTTGTAAAGTTCTAAAGTTAGAATAGCAGCAGAAATGTAAATATTTCTGATGTGCCTTTCAAGCTGCATAGTGCAAGATTTGTGCTCCAAATTCAAGAGTATATTATAATCATATATTATTAAAAGATCTAGAAAAATAATGCGGATGCTTTGTGGTTGTCTTAATGTAACATATCTATTAATGTGGAAAACCACACCTCTGGTTACACCTCTTTGAATTGAGTTAATCTGTTCACTAAAATCATCTTGACATTGCCAAAATGCAAAGAAAATCTATGTTATTTTGCGAGAGAATGACGTTGTTTGTTTGCAGATGTCACTGCATTAGATAACAAAATCAAACCAGGTGCCATTTAGAAATGTTCAAGTGTCCAAATACTTTTGGGGCCACTGTAGCTCATAAGATACAGGACTATTCTGCAGCAGACAGATTTATGATTTGTTGGATGAAGGCAAAACCAGTGGCATGTTTTCCAGGTCCCTATCTAGGTACATGTGGTTAAGATGGAAAGTATCTGTGTTTCAGTATATAGTGTCAGTCCAGACAGCCGTTGAGGTTATCACTCAAGGCTTGACCTGCAGCCAGAGGGGTTTCTGTCTTCAGGATGAAAATAGGTCACCAGAGCTTTGGCACCCGCCCAACCAGCCAGAGCTTTATTAGGCTGAGAGACCCTGGAAAAACAGTGGCGAAGACGTCAGGACTAGACCTTTTTTTTTTTTGGTTCGGTGTTGTGCTGTTTTGAACCAATTTGTTTGACCTGTTATCTGAAGATGTGAACGTCGCATCTTTGCGGACAGCTGAAACATTTTATTTACTGGAACGCAGGATGAGTTACAATTCTGCTTTTTTGTAACAATGGCCAAAAAAAAAAAGAAAAAAAAGTTGTCTGTAATGGAGGAGACTCTTTTTAGTGAATGACCACCTAACTTTCAATCTTCCTTCAAAAAATATTGCATGTGAGACGTGGACTACGTTTAAAGGGGTCATGACATGGATTTTTTAAAATTATTTTAATGTTCCTTGAGGAACCTTTCATGTTTTTTTTATTTATTATTATGTTCCTTGAGGTTTACTTATAATGTTAATAAAGTTTTTTTTGAACAAACAAAAACATAAATATATGGAAAAATTATAATTGTCAACCCTCATTCTGATCCTCTGTCTAAAACAACCTGTTTTAAGGGGTGTGTCCTTTAAAGGGGTCATATGATGCGATTTCAATTGTTTCTTTCTCTTTGGAGTGTTACAAGCTCTTGGTGCATAAAGAAGATCTGTAAAGTTGCAAAGACTAAAGTCTCAAATCCAAAGAGATATTCTTTATAAAAGTTAAGAGTCAGTCACACCTACCTAAAACGCCTCGTTCTAACACGCCCCCACATGTCTCGGAAGGAGGGACTTTGTAGAAAACGAGCTTTGTAGAAAACGACGGGCATAGAGGACCTACAATAATGTACAGTATTTGAAAAATAATGTGTTTTTTGAACATTAAAGCATGTCAACATATTCTGTTACACCAAATACACAAAATAATGATCTTTAAAAAAGCATCATATGACCCCTTTAAGGCTTGTCAGTAATCGGCCACGGTTATGATTGGCTAATGTCACTGCATAGGAGACTGTATCAAAGCCCCTCGCTATTGCATGTGTTTTGACAACATAATCCAAATAAAACGGTCATTTCAAGACCGAGCATTATGAAATCATTTACTTATGGTTTGTGATGCAGCTGCAGTCAGATCTAGTGCTGCTTCATCTTTCAACAAATGTTTCTTTGTGAACTCTCCATGACACTGTGCCTCGTTTACAAAACAAAATCCTCCGACACGATCCGGGGTGTTTGTTCCTTACGCTGGGATCTTTCTGATATCTGTACAAAGATGTGAACAAGCTGTTTAAACCAAACGCGTCAAAGTGAACGATTTTTCACTGCACTTCTCCTGACGACAGACTCGAGCGTGGACTGAGTCAGAAAGTGAACGCACATCTGTTTACTGTATCCAGTGTAGACGAGATAGCGACAGTGACTGTCATTTCTGTTTGCTTTTGACGCGACACTCACTTTCAGCGTAATCAAAATCAAGTGTCAGCTGACTGAACACCAGTGGGCGGGGCCTATGGTGAGAAGAAAACTATACGTCGATGTCTTGCTCTGGAGGCGGTGTTTATGCAAATAAATAGTGATGTCACCCTGCACCTCAAATCCAGAACGAGCCGTTTTTGGAGCTTGATTAAATAAATGCTTTGCTTATAACGAGGAGGACACTTTAAGCTATGAAACCTGCAGGCTGTTTTAATCTTACAAAGACCTCTTATATGCCAAAATATCAAGGCAAATTTGATTTCTCATGTCATGACCCCTTTAAGGTTCTTTTATTGTGTGTTGTGTGTATAGGTTTTTGGAGCCATGGTCACTACTACCTATTATTGAATGGATAAAGGACCATTGAGTAAATGATGACAGAACTTTGATTTCTGGTTGAATTACTTCAGACCTGCGGTGGTTTCCCTCTGCTTTGAGTCAGGGCATGTTCCTTTTAGCGCTCTGTTGATAATGTGTAATGCTTGCTTGCTACTCCAAAGATAATTATTTAATTGGCTCCCTGATTACCAAAGAGTGCTTGATTGGTAGCATTTGGAAAATTGCAAAACAGCAAAGGATATTGTAATTTTCCACATGAAGTCTTGAGTTGTTTGAGTAGTGTTTGATAAATCAACATTTCCAGTTATGGGTGCTGAATTCAAGAGTATATGGGAGCGTAGCCTGTGGCTGACTCAATCATGCCAGCCTCTTCACCGCATGAAGCTCATTTCCAATGACTCAGCACATAGTGGGGTCAGAATAGCAAGGAATATTCACACCCTGGACTGACAAATCACATGGCCACGTGCCTTTAGCACACATCAACATGCCAATGGGGAAGACAAGGGTGACTGGGATTTGGGCCTTCCTTTGAGATTTTGTCGATCATAACAAAATTAGTCTTTGCGACAATCGAAATGCTTCCATCAGTGGAGATTTTAATATTATTTATACCATGGCATCGTCTATTAGAAGGAAACTCATTTCCAGTTCTAGCGTATGAGGCATTGGTGACCAAAGCACAGAAAGCCAGTCATGAGGAAGCAGCGGTAACACTATTGAGAATGAGGAAGATCAGGTATGACTATCCACTGGAGACTCGAGAGGACAGAGCCAGCTTCACCGCTTGAGTTCACAACCTGTTTGGCCCTTACAAAGTGAAATATGAATTCTGGGTAATGTGGGGACTTGTCTACTGTTGTATGGCATCAAGTTGTTAGTGACCAGCTGAAGGATTTGTGACTTCCATTGTGAAACCAGTCATAAGGGTCTTTTTTATATACGTATTAGATTCATACATTATCTATTAAGATAAGCTTTCCATTGATGTATGGTTTGTTAGGATAGGACAATATTTGGCTGAGATACAACTATTTGAAAATTGTGAATCTAAGGTTGCAAAAAAATCTAAATATTGAGAAAATCGCATTTAAAGTTGTCCAAATTAAGTTATTGGCAATGCATATGACTAATCAAAAATTAAGTTTTTATATATTAACAGTAGGACATTTACAAAATATCTTTATGGAACATGGTCTTTACTTAATATCTAAAGATTTTTTGGCATAAAAGAAAAATCAATCATTTTGACCCATACAATGTATTGTTGGCTATTGCTACAAATATCCCCCAGCGACTGGTTTTGTGCTCCAGGGTCACATTTATGTTGACCGGTCAAGCATTTATAAGAAAACAAAGAAGTTGTTTCCTCCGAGCAACAATAATTGCAGCCATTTCAAGCGCAAATGCCAGTAATTTGACGAGCGCAAACATTAGTAAAGCGCATTTGAATACTCTCCTCCCGTAACTTTCGCGTCTGAAAGGGGAACTCCTACAAATACATATTCAATAAGTTCAGGCGCAAAAATAACAGTCCACACCTTTTCAGCGCTAATTGGTCACTGCGCGTCTTTACTAAAACCTGACAGTACTATTTTAACACCAAAAGACGGTTTGCTCTGACGCAAGCTGTTAGTAAAACTGGCCCATAGTGCTGCATATGTGATGCAAACATCAATGTTGTTTACAAAACGTTCACTATATGGTAAAACCATTTTGAGGACATAGCATAACAAAAATAAGTGTTTAGTAATCAATAATTTGCCCCCTTAATCATAATCTGTGTGAAATGGAATAGACATGATGGCGTTTGATTCTAGTGTATATTTTCTGGAAACTATCAATTGTATTTATAGGTGTGTTTTTGAAAATGTAGATTGAGGCACATATTTCCAGTAAAACTAGGCTGAGATTGTAAGATCTACTGTTTTGCTCCATTTGCATGTGCAAATTGCAGTTAGCTGTTCTGACAAAGTTACTTTTGTTCATTTGCAGATGTAATATACAATATCTCAATCGTAATCCATCCTAGTTGTGTGGTTTCAGAATAAATCGTCACCGCTACACTCTTAAAAAATAAAGGTGCTTCACGATCTCCAAGAACCTTTCTGTCTAAATGGTTCCATAAAGAACCTTTAACTAACATCTGAAGAAGCTTTCTGTTTAGTTGTGGCGAAAGAAGGTTGTTCAGATTATAAAAAGATAAGAAAGAGATGGTTCTTGACTGAATGGTTCTTTGTGGAACCAAAAATGGTTCCTCTGTGGCATCGCTGTGAAGAACCTTTTAAGCATCTTTATTTTTAAGAGTGTACTGCTTTCTTGCAAATTAAATCACAGTGAAATTAAAATTCTTTCAAAACCCATTTGCATTGCTGTATAAGGGCTTTTTAAACCATGGTGAAACTGTCAAACTTGAAATCTGACCATAAATAAATTAATGTTTATCTTTATCCTCATGCCACAGAAGTTGTTTTTAGACTGGAAACAGCCTAATTATACTGGGATTTCTTAATAGGTTGTTGGAGTTTTGCCTGAATGGCTAGTCGATTTTAAAAATATGTAGTTTTGCACATCCCTACAAGCATTTTGTTTTTGTTTTTTGTTTATCTAGTTACAGTGGATATAGTTCACCCAAAAATTTAAATTCTGTCATCATTTGCTCACCCTCAAGTTGTACAAACCTATGAGTTTTCTAAAAAAACATATTTTGAAGAATGTTGGTAATCAAACAATTGACAGTGCCCATTGACTTCTACAGTATGGAAAAAAAATACTATAGAAGTCAGTGGCTACCATCAGTTGTTTGGTTACCAGCATTCTTCAAAATATGTTTTTGGGGGTTTAGCAGGAGAAAGAAACTCATATAGGTTTGGAGCAAATTGAGGGTGAGTGAATTTTGATGAACTGTCCCTTTAAGTAGTTCCAGGCACTCGTAAGTGTATCTAACAGCAGTAAAGAAATATCAAAATCTCCTTACTGATTAACTCTACAGTAAGTAAAGTCATTCTTTATAATAATAGATCCACTGACCCACTTTTCAGTACCTCGGTATGCTTTGGTTAGCCTGGCCCAGATTCTTCAGAAGGACTGTTGCACAGATCAGATTAAACCGTCTCTGTTTATCACTGGTCCACACATTATCACAACAAATATGAAATCACATGGAGGTTAAAACAGGACGCTGAATGCGACACCTCTGAGTGTAGCTTTTGAAGCGAAACCAATTATCTTCAATGTTGATTCACCTTCTTTGTTTTTTGGGTAACACTATACAATAAGGTCCCATTACTTAACGTTAGTTAATGCATCAACTAACTAATACATCAACTGACCATTTTAATTTTCAGATAAACTTTCTTGAAGTCATAATTCACGAAATCCACTGGCAGCCATACTGTGGAAAGATCAGTTCACTGGTTTATTTTCATAGTTCTTCATGCTTCCTGTCCTGTGCTGGGAATGAGTGTTACGTATGCAATGCTGAGGAACAGAAGGTCAGTCCAGGCCGGTAGTATATAGGCCTTCTGTATCAGGAGAGACGTGTGAGACGTGTGTTTTTGTTTGTGAACCTTATCACCGGCACACCTTTTAAATAGTGCGAAATGCAGTGATAGCAGATAAATGGGGTGGAGTGTTACAGTAGATGTTTGTATGTGCTTGTTCATGTTTTTTCTCGTGGTGTTGAAAGACACACTTGAATCATATCTTTACCTTTAAGTGTGTTTGTGATAGTGCTGTCAAACGATTAATCGCATCCAAAATAAAAGATTTTGTTTATTATTATGTTATATGTGATCCTGGAGCACAAAAGCAGTGTTAAGTTGCTGGGGGATATTTGTAGCAATAGCCAACAATACATTGTATGGGTCAAAATTATAGATTTTTCTTTTATGCCAAAAATCATTAGGATATTAAGTAAAGAACATGTTCCATGAAGATATTTTGAGCCACTGTAAATATATCAAAACTTCATTTTTGATTAGTAATATGCATTGCTAAGAACTTAATTTGGACAACTTTAAAGATGATTTTCTCAATATTTTGCTCAGAGTCCAGATTTTCAAATAGTTGTATCTCGGCCAGATATTGTCCGATCCTAACAAACTTGCATAACAAACAAACTAAATTTATTCAGCTTTCAGATGATGTATAAATCTCACTTTCGAAAAATTGACCCTTATGATTGGTTTTGTGGTCCAGGGTCTCATATGCGTGTGTATTTTGTGTGTGTGTATATATATATATATATATACACACACACACACACACAAAGTACACACACTGTATATGTATTTATACATAAATAATATATATATATTTATATTACACATGCATGTATATATTTCAGATAGAAATTTATGTTTGTATATTAAATATATATATTGAATTATATGAATATATGCATGTAAATATTTTCAAAATATATATACTGCATGTTTGTGTACTTGTATAATAAATATACACAGTACACACACATATATTATGTAAACAAACTTTTATTTTGGATGCGATTAATCAGTTGACAGCACTAGTTTGTGAGGCATTGCACAGTTAAAGTAGTTAAATAAGAATGTGCGCATACTGTCAATCAAAAGGTATATACTCTGTAACCACATCTTTTAGAATAAATACAGGTAATTATTTGATTGCAAACATTGTGAATCATTCATCAAACACAAGCAGAATGATTTATATGTAAACAGTAGCTTTTTGTTTTGTAAATTGGGACATTGAACTAAACGTAGCAATTTATATAAGAATTAAGAGCACAATTATGTTAGTTGAGTTTTATGAATGAGACCCATAATTTGAATGTAGAAAGAAATTAGTTCCTTTTCAGAATTTAGGCCATTATTATGGGCTCAAAAAAGCCCAAAGTAAAACAAAAACCATAAGGTTCAATCATAAAATGTACATGTTATTTGAAAGTAGAAGAACGTTCGCAGCACTATTTATGTCTTATCCATGCGTGTTGAGTCTGTAAATCCTGTCAAGTTGGACAAGATTAGATTAAAGGCTGCAAGGATTGTGTAGCCCTTCCAGGAACTCCAGCACATGTTTGACTGTGACGCTTTTTCTTGACGGCCGCTCCTGTTTCTTGGAATGCAATGTGTAACACTTACCAGCCTCTGCTGCTGGTTTCAAAACAACCCTTAGCTAACCTCTGTCACACTCTTTACCCTCCGTCTTTCTTCAGCGTGTTGACACTGTTTCTGGTAATCTGGTGGTGTTGTTGTAAATGCGCTGTATAAAGGCAAAGGCCACTTTCTCTCTAGCCAGGACTGATGTGATGCAAGGATTTCCCTGAATTTCTTGTGAAATCTCTGCCGCATAACACAGTGTTGTTTGGTACTGGCTCAAGTCTTTGAGTTTAGTCATAGCAAAACCACTGATATTGGGAACAAGGTTTGATCAACAACGTGTATATTTGATCTACTACTGTATTTCTCTAACATCAGGGATTATCATAATATTTAATAAATCATTGAAGAGCCACAGATATACATTTGTTTGTTAAAAACAGTTGATGGCTAATGAAATGAGATTGCAATAAAATTAGATCTGTCTTGTTGCTCTTGGTTGTATTTGCATATTGTGTTGTTTACGGTAAGTAGGAGTTGTGCAATAGAGTCAAAAGATGGGTTGATTCAAATTCATATTAAAGGAACCTGACCTTGTTGCAATAACATGTCAAAACAGCAAATTTCTAAAGAAAAGCATCATGATTCAAAGATAAGCACTCCAAATGCTTTTTTGAGTTCCAAATGGAATTGCAAAAAAAAAAAAAAAAAGCATACGATTTTCAAAAGCTCTACAATGTTTCAGGAAATCAACCTACAGTCACCCTCATGTTTTTCCAAACCTGTTTGTGGTTTTGTTTTCTGAGAATTGATAGTTCATTTTGATGGCTAATGAAATGGGAAGCTTGCAATAAAATTAGATCGGTCTCATTATTGCTCATATTTGTATTTATATATTGTGGTTGTCTGTATGTACAGTATAAAAGTCACGCACTCCTACAAAGGCGGTGGAATATTTGCGCTGCTGTCCAAGAATGCTCTGACAGAAATATAGTCAAACTGGAAAGACAGTCAGTCGGTGCGGCTGTGCCCTAGATTCATAAACACTATTATTTATTCATGTGTCTTTTAGAGGGCAGGGAACTGCTTTATTAGTGAGCACTTATGCAACACGTCCCTGAGCTTTCATGTGCAAACATATTTCACCCAAGAGCTTGAGTAAGAGTTGTGCAACGGAGTCAAAAGATGGCCTGATTATGTGAATTCAAGTTGCAGTAACACGCCAAAACAGCAAATTTCCAAAGTAAAGTTTCATGACTCAATGATTATAAATGGAGGCTTCAGAATGTTATTTTTCATTTTTTTTTTAATTGAGTTAAAGGTGGCTTGATTTCAATAGTGGCACCAAAATGCCCTACTGTGTTAGTTCAAATGACTCATTTAAGCACTTAAGCTTTTCAGTCTGGTTCTCATGAGAGAGCACCTGGAGCTTTGGTTTGGTGATCACACTGCACCTAGTGTGACCCATTAAATATAATTATAAAAAATAAAATAATAATGATAGTATTATTGCATTTTACCTGTTTTTTTAAATATAAAATAATAAATATTTATAATTTATAGTATTATACATATACAGTATATTTATAATACTATTGTATTATATTGTAAGATTTGTTTTATTTATTTTTTTGGTCGTGCATGCACACCTGCACACCACTTATGTGCATCCCTGACTCATTAAAGAAATTCACAAAAATTAATTCATGTCCAAGAAAACGCAATAAATAAAAACACACCATAGAAAGAACCATAAAGTTGGTCCATTTAACTTGCACTCTACTCTTCTTCTGAAGCCAGACGATAATATGAGGAACAGACTTAAATTTGAATCATTCACTGATTATCTTCCCATCCACAGAAACTTTCTCCATTTTAGGGTACATACTGTATCTCCTACTATACGTCTCACTCTCTGTCTTACGCAACTGCATTCAGTTATGCCACATAAGGAAACCAGTTCTGAACCAGTGGCATTTTTTAATTGGAATGCAGATGTGATTATTTTTCAGAAATATGATCTGATGTTTACTTGCTTGTGTCCTAGAACTTGGCAACCCTGCTCATTGTGAACTGTATGGAAAAGATCTGCGTAAATATTCAAGCGTCTAATTTCTATGGGAGAAACATGGCAGCATGCGGGTTTTAATTGAGAATATTTACAATAAATAATGAGTCTTCAGTTTTACATCAGCTGTGTGATAGAAGACTACAGAAGTATTTATAACATTGAAAACTGCACAGTTTGCCTTGAACTAAAAATTTAATGCATCAAATTTTCCTTCGAAATACTTGTCATGCATGCCTAGAGTAGCTAAACCGGTCAAATGTTTTCAACATACTTCCTAGATAGCAATGAAGTTAATTTCCTGCTGTTGAATAGATAGGATTGTAGCTATTGTTTAAAAACATCACAGCCTGTCGTGCTTATGGGGTTGGGCAGGTTCAGATTTTTAAACATCGACACACACTCTCCTTGTTCCTTCATTCGTCTGTTGGTGATTTCTCTTTATTGTGCTGTGTTGAGTTGCTCCGTCTCTGTTGAATTGCATTGCAGTGACCATAATTACATGTTGACTGTGACCTTAGTTGTCTTTTGAGTTGCACGTGTGGAGTTCCTTGTTAAGGTTAATCTGAAATAAATGAAAGCTCCTAGGAACATGGGTGCAACCAATAAGTTGTGCCAATCATTTGTAAGACGCAGTTTAAAGACATCATAAAACAATTAGCTTTGTCAGGTGTTTCTAACGCTCGGCCGCCTCTGTGAGTCAGTATCATGAGAGTTTGTCTTCCAACGGTGAAAGACCAACACCTTTCAATGTGTGCAACAAGCATTGATCACATGAGAGTTGTTGCAACTGTGAATTAAACATGCATTTCTCAGATGATTAATGTGGCTGATCAGACAGTTCTTGTGTCCTATCGCTTTGCCATTTTTAATACAAACGTTTTGCTCAGTTTGCTCTAATCAGAACTGACCTGTGCTCAAATGAGTAGATTTGTTCCACTTTAAAGATGAAAGTTTTTTTTATCTAAAAATTGACAAAAAGCAGCCTTAGAAAGCACAGACACCATAGAGTGAAAAAGAGGAATCTGACACAGCCAATCAGAAAACTTGAGAGAGAGAGAGTGCTAGCAAAGTATATGGCGTCTGTTCTATTTGAAACAAATGCTTTGTTTATCAAACAATCCTTGAAATATTGTATCATGGTTACCATAAAAAAATTAAGCAACAGAACTGTTTTCAACATTAATAAGAAATGTTTCAAATCAGCAAATTAGAATGATTTCTGAAGGATCGTGTGAGACTTAAGACTGGAGTAATGATGCTGAAAATCCAGTTAATTAATTACATTTTAAAATATAGGAAAAAAATAGAAAACAGTTCTTTTAAATGTAATAATTTTTGACTATTACTGTTTTCAGTATTTGCTATATTTTGTAATGATTCGTTTTTTTATCTAAAAATTGACAAAAAGCAGCCTTAGAAAGCACAGACACCATAGAGTGAAAAAGAGGAATCTGACACAGCCAATCAGAAAACTTGAGAGAGAGAGAGAGTGCTAGCAAAGTATATGGCGTCTGTTCTATTTGAAACAAATGCTTTGTTTATCAAACAATCCTTGAAATATTGTATCATGGTTACCATAAAAAAATTAAGCAACAGAACTGTTTTCAACATTAATAAGAAATGTTTCAAATCAGCAAATTAGAATGATTTCTGAAGGATCGTGTGAGACTTAAGACTGGAGTAATGATGCTGAAAATCCAGTTAATTAATTACATTTTAAAATATAGGAAAAAAATAGAAAACAGTTCTTTTAAATGTAATAATTTTTGACTATTACTGTTTTCAGTATTTGCTATATTTTGTAATGATTCACTCAACTCACGATGCAGTACGATTCATGATACTGAGTTTACACTGCAGTTTTCTCACAATTGTTTTTTATCAAAATGATATTTAAGTTAAAATATAAATGTGATCTTTTATTATTTCTTAGTCAAAATGCTGCACATTTCATTGTGAAATTGAAATATGTCAAATAGCAACACTAAATTACAAATTTTAAACAAATCCCAAAAAAAAGAATAAATAATACAAATAAAATAAATCTCTTCATATAAACAAACTGTGCTCTTTCCATTTAATAATCGAGCCAACCACTATATTTTAATCGCGATCCATACAAAGATGCTGCATACATGCAGCATTAGCAGTTTTTGATTTAAATTTGATTGTTTAGTTTCTTCATTTGAATCAAAAACAGAATGGTCTGATTTTAGATTTGTGAAAGTATACTAAATAAAACATCTGAACGAAACCGAAACAGCAGACGGGCTGAATGAGGTGCAAATTCACTCTCTGCCAGCAGGTGGCGCTTATTAACAGCAGCGATACAGCGTTTCCTTGCTTACTGCTGTAAACAAAGCAGAGCTGCACTTATAAACACTGTTGCTGCGTCCCAATTCGCCTACTTATACTATGCCATAAAAGTATGTACTCTTTTTGTGAAGAAAAAGTACATACTTTTGAGTATATAGAAGATTAGTAGGCAAGCTTTGGGACATACTACTTGGTCATATCTGTGTCTTTAACGGACGCTCTGGTGCTTAATTACGTGCATTCTGTCACAGTTTAAACTGCACTGTAATCATCTTGTCACGGTTAACATCATCCACTTTTCATTTAATTTAATTTCCTACCGTACTGGAGAGAAATGAAGCACGTTGATCTGCCAGTCGCGGGTCTATCATGACGAGAACTCTCTTCATATGATTGCATAATGATGCATTTAAAAGTTAATGACTACTCTGATAAAGCATTTTGTGATTCATTAAAAAATCAATTAGATATATTTTTGGAGATAAATACCATCCCTGAGACCTCACCTTCCATAATTTGGGAATCTTTTAAAGCATATGCTCGGGGTCAAGTTGTTTCATATTCGGCTTGTGTAAATAGACAAAGAAGGAAGAAGCTAGAAGAATTATCTCTTGAAGTAATTCGCCTTGATTCGGCTTATGCAGCTTCTCCAGATCCTGGAATTTACAAAAAGAGACTCAAATTTCAATCTGATTTTAATATGTTATCAAACCATCAGGCTGAAAAGTTATTGCTGAAGGCTAAACATGCATTTTTTTGTGCATGGTGACAAGCCAAGTAAACTTCTTGCACTTCAGTTAAAGGAAAAGTCAGCTCAATTTTATTTCTAAGACTCGGTCCTCCGATGGTAATTTGATTACTGACCCTGTTAGTATTGCTAAACATTTGAAAGATTATTACTCTTTGCTATACAAGTCAGAATCCCATCCCCCCCAACAGATCGGTCCCTTATGGAAAGTTTTTTTGAACCATTGCCTATACCTACAATAACGGACGCAATGAGAGAAGAGCTAGAATTACCTTTTTCCACAGAGGAGATGCAGAGTATGCAGAATGGCAAGACCCCTGGCCCGGATGGGTTCCCTGTTGAATTTAAGAGGTTTTCTCAAACACTTAAAACGCCACTCCTAAACATGTTATTGGACTCCCTTAATAATGGCTGTCTGCCTCCAACCCTCCGTCAGTCTTTGATTTTGAAAAAAGACAAAGACCCACACGAATGTGGTTCGTACAGGCCAATCAGTCTTTTGAACGTAGATGTAAAGATACTGGCTAAAATGCTT